>NW_026947876.1:0-108009 GCF_034190915.1 Cavia porcellus | reverse complement strand
TCACTCCTACTAGTGAATCTAATGTAACACACAACCATACAATGCGCACCACCCCGTGATGTTTTTCTCACTCCTACTAGTGAATGTAATGTAACACACACCCATACAATGCGCACCACCCCGTGATGTTTTTCTCACTCCTACTAGTGAATGTAATGTAACACACACCCATACAATGCGCACCACCCCGTGATGTTTTTCTCACTCCTACGAGTGAATGTAATGTAACACACACCCATTCAATGCGCACCACCCCGTTATGTTTTTCTCACTCCTACGAGTGAATGTAATGTAACACACACCCATACAATGCACACCACCCCGTGATGTTTTTGTCACTCCTACTAGTAAATGTAATGTAACACACACCCATACAATGCGCACCACCCCGTGATATTTTTCTCACTCCTACTAGTGAATCTAATGTAACACACACCCATACAATGCGCACCACCCCGTGATGTTTTTCTCACTGCTACTAGTGAATGTAATGTAACACACCCATACAATGCGCACCACCCCGTGATATTTTTCTCACTCCTACTAGTGAATGTAATGTAGCACACACCCATACAATGCGCACCACCCCGTGATGTTTTTCTCACTCCTATTAGTGAATGTAATGTAACACACACCCATACAATGCGCACCACCCCGTGATGTTTTTCTCACTCCTAATAGTGAGTGTAGTGTAACACACCCATACAATGCGCACCACCCCGTGATGTTTTTCTCACTCCTACTAGTGAATCTAATGTAACACACACCCATACAATGCGCACCACCCCGTGGTGTTTTTCTCACTCCTACTAGTGAATGTAATGTAACACACACCCATACAACGCGCACCACCCCGTGATGTTTTTCTCACTCCTACTAGTGAATGTAATGTAACACACACCCTTACAACGCGCACCACCCCGTGATGATTTTCTCACTCCTACTAGTGAATGTAATGTAACACACACCCATACAATGCGCACCACCCCGTGATGTTTTTCTCACTCCTAATAGTGAGTGTAGTGTAACACACACCCATACAATGCGCACCACCCCGTGATGTTTTTCTCACTCCTACTAGTGAATGTAGTGTAACACACACCCATACAATGCGCACCACCCCGTGATGTTTTTCTCACTCCTACTAGTGAATGTAGTGTAACACACACCCATACAATGCGCACCACCCCGTGATGCTTTTCTCACTGCTAGTAGTGAATGTAGTGTAACACACACCCATACAATGCTCACCACCCCGTGATGATTTTCTCACTCCTACTAGTGAATGTAATGTAACACACACCCATACAATGCGCACCACCCCGTGATGTTTTTCTCACTCCTACTAGTGAATGTAATGTAACACACACCCATACAATGCGCACCACCCCGTGATGTTTTTCTCACTCCTACTAGTGAATCTAATGTAACACACACCCATACAATGCGCACCACCCCGTGATGTTTTTCTCACTCCTACTAGTGAATGTAATGTAACACACACCCATACAATGCGCACCACCCCGTGATGTTTTTCTCACTCCTACTAGTGAATGTAATGTAACACACACCCATACAATGCGCACCACCCCGTGATGTTTTTCTCACTCCTACTAGTGAATGTAATGTAACACACACCCATACAATGCGCACCACCCCGTGATGTTTTTCTCACTCCTACTAGTGAATGTAATGTAACACGCACCCATACAATGCGCACCACCCCGTGATGTTTTTCTCACTCCTACTAGTGAATCTAATGTAACACACACCCATACAATGCCCATCACCCCGTGATGTTTTTCTCACTCCTACTAGTGAATGTAATGTAACACACACCCATACAATGCGCACCACCCCGTGATGTTTTTCTCACTCCTACTAGTGAATATAGTGTAACACACACCCATAAAATGCGCACCACCCCGTGATGCTTTTCTCACTGCTAGTAGTGAATGTAGTGTAACACACACCCATACAATGCGCACCACCCCGTGATGATTTTCTCACTCCTACTAGTGAATGTAATGTAACACACACCCAAACAATGCGCACCACCCCGTGATGTTTTTCTCACTCCTACTAGTGAATGTAATGTAACACACACCCATACAATGCGCACCACCCCGTGATGTTTTTCTCACTCCTACTAGTGAATCTAATGTAACACACACCCATACAATGCGCACCACCCCGTGATGTTTTTCTCACTCCTACTATTGAATGTAATGTAACACACACCCATACAATGCGCACCACCCGTGATGTTTTTCTCACTCCTACGAGTGAATGTAATGTAACACACACCCATACAATGCGCACCACCCCGTGATGTTTTTCTCACTCCTACTAGTGAATGTAATGTAACACACACCCATACAATGCGCACCACCCCGTGATGTTTTTCTCACTCCTACTAGTGAATCTAATGTAACACACACCCATACAATGCGCACCACCCCGTGATGTTTTTCTCACTCCTACTAGTGAATGTAATGTAACACACACCCATACAATGCGCACCACCCCGTGATGTTTTTCTCACTCCTACTAGTGAATGTAATGTAACACACACCCATACAATGCGCACCACCCCGTGATGTTTTTCTCACTGCTACTAGTGAATGTAATGTAAGACACACCCATACAACGCGCACCACCCCGTGATGTTTTTCTCACTCCTACTAGTGAATGTAATGTGACACACACCCATACAATGCGCACCACCCCGTGATGTTTTTCTCACTCCTACTAGTGAATCTAATATAACACACACCCATACAATGCGCACCACCCCGTGATGTTTTTCTCACTCCTACTAGTGAATGTAATGTAACACACACCCATACAATGCGCACCACCCCGTAATATTTTTCTCAGTCCTACTAGTGAATGTAATGTAACACACACCCATACAATGCGCACCATCCCGTGATGATTTTCTCACTCCTACTAGTGAATCTAATGTAACAAACACCCATAAAATGCGCACCAACCCGTGATGTTTTTCTCACTCCTACTAGTGAATGTAATGTAACACACACCCATACAATGCGCACCACCCCGTGATGTTTTTCTCACTCCTACTAGTGAATCTAATGTAACACACACCCATACAATGCGCACCACCCCGTGATGTTTTTCTCACTCCTACTAGTGAATCTAATGTAACACACACCCATACATGGCGCACCACCCCGTGATGTTTTTCTCACTCCTACTAGTGAATGTAATGTAACACACACCCATACAATGCGCACCACCCCGTGATGTTTTTCTCACTCCTACTAGTGAATGTAATGTAACACACACCCATAAAATGCGCACCACCCCGTGATGTTTTTCTCACTCCTACTAGTGAATGTAATGTAACACACACCCATACAATGCGCACCACACCGTGATGATTTTCTCACTCCTACTAGTGAATCTAATGTAACACACACCCATACAATGCGCACCACCCCGTGATATTTTTCTCACTCCTACTAGTGAATGTAATGTAACACACACCCATACAATGCGCACCACCCCGTGATGTTTTTCTCACTCCTACTAGTGAATGTAATGTAACACACACCCATACAATGCGCACCACCCCGTGATGATTTTCTCACTCCTACTATTGAATCTAATGTAACACACACCCATACAATGCGCACCACCCCGTGATGTTTTTCTCACTCCTACTAGTGAATGTAATGTAACACACACCCATACAATGCGCACCACCCCGTGATGTTTTTCTCACTCCTACGAGTGAATGTAATGTAACACACACCCATACAATGCGCACCACCCGTGATGTTTTTCTCACTCCTACGAGTGAATGTAATGTAACACACACCCATACAATGCGCACCACCCCGTGATGTTTTTCTCACTCCTACTAGTGAATGTAATGTAACACACACCCATACAACGCGCACCACCCCGTGATGTTTTTCTCACTCCTACTAGTGAATGTAGTGTAACACACACCCATACAATGCGCACCACCCCGTGATGTTTTTCTCACTCCTACTAGTGAATGTAGTGTAACACACACCTATACAATGCGCACCACCCCGTGATGCTTTTCTCACTGCTAGTAGTGAATGTAGTGTAACACACACCCATACAATGCTCACCACCCCGTGATGATTTTCTCACTCCTACTAGTGAATGTAATGTAACACACACCCATACAATGCGCACCACCCCGTGATGTTTTTCTCACTCCTACTAGTGAATGTAATGTAACACACACCCATACAATGCGCACCACCCCGTGATGTTTTTCTCACTCCTACTAGTGAATGTAATGTAACACACACCCATACAATGCGCACCACCCCGTGATGTTTTTCTCACTCCTACTAGTGAATGTAATGTAACACACACCCATACAATGCGCACCACCCCGTGATGTTTTTCTCACTCCTACTAGTGAATGTAATGTAACACACACCCATACAATGCGCACCACCCCGTGATGTTTTTCTCACTCCTACTAGTGAATGTAATGTAACACAGACCCATACAATGCGCACCACCCCGTGATGTTTTTCTCACTCCTACTAGTGAATGTAATGTAACACACACCCATACAATGCGCACCACCCCGTGATGTTTTTCTCACTCCTACTAGTGAATGTAATGTAACACACACCCATACAATGCGCACCACCCCGTGATGTTTTTCTCACTCCTACTAGTGAATCTAATGTAACACACACCCATACAATGCCCATCACCCCGTGATGTTTTTCTCACTCCTACTAGTGAATGTAATGTAACACACACCCATACAATGCGCACCACCCCGTGATGATTTTCTCACTCCTACTAGTGAATGTAATGTAACACACACCCATACAATGCGCACCACCCCGTGATGTTTTTCTCACTCCTATTAGTGAATGTAATGTAACACACAGCCATACAATGCGCACCACCCCGTGATGTTTTTCTCACTCCTACTAGTGAATGTAATGTAACACACACCCATACAATGCGCACCACCCCGTGATGTTTTTGTCACTCCTACTAGTAAATGTAATGTAACACACACCCATACAATGCGCACCACCCCGTGATATTTTTCTCACTCCTACTAGTGAATCTAATGTAACACACACCCATACAATGCGCACCACCCCGTGATGTTTTTCTCACTGCTACTAGTGAATGTAATGTAACACACCCATACAATGCGCACCACCCCGTGATGTTTTTCTCACTCCTACTAGTGAATGTAATGTAACACACACCCATACAATGCGCACCACCCCGTGATGTTTTTCTCACTCCTACTAGTGAATGTAATGTAACACACAGCCATACAATGCGCACCACCCCGTGATGTTTTTCTCACTCCTAATAGTGAGTGTAGTGTAACACACCCATACAATGCGCACCACCCCGTGGTGTTTTTCTCACTCCTACTAGTGAATCTAATGTAACACACACCCATACAATGCGCACCACCCCGTGGTGTTTTTCTCACTCCTACTAGTGAATGTAATGTGACACACACCCATACAACGCGCACCACCCCGTGATGTTTTTCTCCCTCCTACTAGAGAATGTAATGTGACACACCCTTACAACGCGCACCACCCCGTGATGATTTTCTCACTCCTACTAGTGAATGTAATGTAACACTCACCCATACAACGCGCACCACCCCGTGATGTTTTTCTCACTCCTACTAGTGAATGTAATGTAACACACACCCATACAATGCGCACCACCCCGTGATGTTTTTCTCACTCCTACTAGTGAATGTAGTGTAACACACACCCATACAATGCGCACCACCCCGTGATGTTTTTCTCACTCCTACTAGTGAATGTAGTGTAACACACACCCATACAATGCGCACCACCCCGTGATGTTTTTCTCACTCCTACTAGTGAATGTAGTGTAACACACACCTATACAATGCGCACCACCCCGTGATGCTTTTCTCACTGCTAGTAGTGAATGTAGTGTAACACACACCCATACAATGCTCACCACCCCGTGATGATTTTCTCACTCCTACTAGTGAATGTAATGTAACACACACCCATACAATGCGCACCACCCCGTGATGTTTTTCTCACTCCTACTAGTGAATGTAATGTAACACACACCCATACAATGCGCACCACCCCGTGATGTTTTTCTCACTCCTACTAGTGAATGTAATGTAACACACACCCATACAATGCGCACCACCCCGTGATGTTTTTCTCACTCCTACTAGTGAATGTAATGTAACACACACCCATACAATGCGCACCACCCCGTGATGTTTTTCTCACTCCTACTAGTGAATGTAATGTAACACACACCCATACAATGCGCACCACCCCGTGATGTTTTTCTCACTCCTACTAGTGAATGTAATGTAACACAGACCCATACAATGCGCACCACCCCGTGATGTTTTTCTCACTCCTACTAGTGAATGTAATGTAACACACACCCATACAATGCGCACCACCCCGTGATGTTTTTCTCACTCCTACTAGTGAATGTAATGTAACACACACCCATACAATGCGCACCACCCCGTGATGTTTTTCTCACTCCTACTAGTGAATCTAATGTAACACACACCCATACAATGCCCATCACCCCTTTTTTTTTTTTCACTGCTACTAGTGAATGTAATGTAACACACACCCATACAATGCGCACCACCCCGTGATGATTTTCTCACTCCTACTAGTGAATGTAATGTAACACACACCCATACAATGCGCACCACCCCGTGATGTTTTTCTCACTCCTATTAGTGAATGTAATGTAACACACAGCCATACAATGCGCACCACCCCGTGATGTTTTTCTCACTCCTACTAGTGAATGTAATGTAACACACACCCATACAATGCGCACCACCCCGTGATGTTTTTGTCACTCCTACTAGTAAATGTAATGTAACACACACCCATACAATGCGCACCACCCTGTGATATTTTTCTCACTCCTACTAGTGAATCTAATGTAACACACACCCATACAATGCGTACCACCCCGTGATGTTTTTCTCACTGCTACTAGTGAATGTAATGTAACACACCCATACAATGCGCACCACCCCGTGATGTTTTTCTCACTCCTACTAGTGAATGTAATGTAACACACACCCATACAATGCGCACCACCCCGTGATGTTTTTCTCACTCCTACTAGTGAATGTAATGTAACACACAGCCATACAATGCGCACCACCCCGTGATGTTTTTCTCACTCCTAATAGTGAGTGTAGTGTAACACACCCATACAATGCGCACCACCCCGTGGTGTTTTTCTCACTCCTACTAGTGAATCTAATGTAACACACACCCATACAATGCGCACCACCCCGTGGTGTTTTTCTCACTCCTACTAGTGAATGTAATGTGACACACACCCATACAACGCGCACCACCCCGTGATGTTTTTCTCCCTCCTACTAGAGAATGTAATGTGACACACCCTTACAACGCGCACCACCCCGTGATGATTTTCTCACTCCTACTAGTGAATGTAATGTAACACTCACCCATACAACGCGCACCACCCCGTGATGTTTTTCTCACTCCTACTAGTGAATGTAATGTAACACACACCCATACAATGCGCACCACCCCGTGATGTTTTTCTCACTCCTACTAGTGAATGTAGTGTAACACACACCCATACAATGCGCACCACCCCGTGATGTTTTTCTCACTCCTACTAGTGAATGTAGTGTAACACACACCCATACAATGCGCACCACCCCGTGAGGCTTTTCTCACTGCTAGTAGTGAATGTAGTGTAACACACACCCATACAATGCTCACCACCCCGTGATGATTTTCTCACTCCTACTAGTGAATGTAATGTAACACACACCCATACAATGCGCACCACCCCGTGATGTTTTTCTCACTCCTACTAGTGAATGTAATGTAACACACACCCATACAATGCGCACCACCCCGTGATGTTTTTCTCACTCCTACTAGTGAATCTAATGTAACACACACCCATACAATGCGCACCACCCCGTGATGTTTTTCTCACTCCTACTAGTGAATGTAATGTAACACACACCCATACAATGCGCACCACCCCGTGATGTTTTTCTCACTCCTACTAGTGAATGTAATGTAACACACACCCATACAATGCGCACCACCCCGTGATGTTTTTCTCACTCCTACTAGTGAATGTAATGTAACACTCACCCATACAATGCGCACCACCCCGTGATGTTTTTCTCACTCCTACTAGTGAATGTAATGTAACACACACCCATACAATGCGCACCACCCCGTGATGTTTTTCTCACTCCTACTAGTGAATCTAATGTAACACACACCCATACAATGCCCATCACCCCGTGATGTTTTTCTCACTCCTACTAGTGAATGTAATGTAACACACACCCATACAATGCGCACCACCCCGTGATGTTTTTCTCACTCCTACTAGTGAATGTAATGTAACACACACCCATACAATGCGCACCACCCCGTGATGTTTTTCTCACTCCTACTAGTGAATGTAATGTAACACACACCCATACAATGCGCACCACCCCGTGATGTTTTTCTCACTCCTACTAGTGAATGTAATGTAAGACACACCCATACAATGCGCACCACCCCGTGATGTTTTTCTCACTCCTACTAGTGAATGTAATGTAACACACACCCATACAAGGCGCACCACCCCGTGATGTTTTTCTCACTCCTACTAGTGAATCTAATGTAACACACACCCATACAATGCGCACCACCCCGTGATGTTTTTCTCACTCCTACTAGTGAATGTAATGTGACACACACCCATACAATGCGCACCACCCCGTAATTTTTTTCTCAGTCCTACTAGTGAATGTAATGTAACACACACCCATACAATGCGCACCATCCCGTGATGATTTTCTCACTCCTACTAGTGAATCTAATGTAACAAACACCCATAAAATGCGCACCACCCCGTGATGTTTTTCTCACTCCTACTAGTGAATGTAATGTAACACACACCCATACAATGCGCACCAACCCGTGATGTTTTTCTCACTCCTACTAGTGAATGTAATGTAACACACACCCATACAATGCGCACCACCCCATGGTGTTTTTCTCACTCCTACTAGTGAATGTAATGTAACACACACCCATACAACGCGCACCACCCCGTGATGTTTTTCTCACTCCTACTAGTGAATGTAATGTAACACACACCCTTACAACGCGCACCACCCCATGATGATTTTCTCACTCCTACTAGTGAATGTAATGTAACACACACCCATACAACGCGCACCACCCCGTGATGTTTTTCTCACTCCTACTAGTGAATGTAATGTAACACACACCCATACAACGCGCACCACCCCGTGATGTTTTTCTCACTCCTACTAGTGAATGTAATGTAACACACACCCATACAACGCGCACCACCCCGTGATGTTTTTCTCACTCCTACTAGTGAATGTAGTGTAACACACACCCATACAATGCGCACCACCCCGTGATGTTTTTCTCACTCCTACTAGTGAATGTAGTGTAACACACACCCATACAATGCGCACCACCCCGTGATGCTTTTCTCACTGCTAGTAGTGAATGTAGTGTAACACACACCCATACAATGCTCACCACCCCGTGATGATTTTCTCACTCCTACTAGTGAATGTAATGTAACACACACCCATACAATGCGCACCACCCCGTGATGTTCTTCTCACTCCTACTAGTGAATGTAATGTAACACACACCCATACAATGCGCACCACCCCGTGATGTTTTTCTCACTCCTACTAGTGAATGTAATGTAACACACACCCATACAATGCGCACCACCCCGTGATGTTTTTCTCACTCCTACTAGTGAATGTAATGTAACACACACCCATACAATGCGCACCACCCCGTGATGTTTTTCTCACTCCTACTAGTGAATGTAATGTAACACACACCCATACAATGCGCACCACCCCGTGATGTTTTTCTCACTCCTACTAGTGAATGTAATGTAACACACACCCATACAATGCGCACCACCCCGTGATGTTTTTCTCACTCCTACTAGTGAATGTAATGTAACACACACCCATACAATGCGCACGACCCCGTGATGTTTTTCTCACTCCTACTAGTGAATCTAATGTAACACACACCCATACAATGCCCATCACCCCGTGATGTTTTTCTCACTCCTACTAGTGAATGTAAAGTAACACACACCCATACAATGCGCACCACCCCGTGATGATTTTCTCACTCCTACTAGTGAATGTAATGTAACACACACCCATACAATGCGCACCACCCCGTGATGTTTTTCTCACTCCTATTAGTGAATGTAATGTAACACACAGCCATACAATGCGCACCACCCCGTGATGTTTTTCTCACTCCTACTAGTGAATGTAATGTAACACACACCCATACAATGCGCACCACCCCGTGATGTTTTTGTCACTCCTACTAGTAAATGTAATGTAACACACACCCATACAATGCGCACCACCCCGTGATATTTTTCTCACTCCTACTAGTGAATCTAATGTAACACACACCCATACAATGCGCACCACCCCGTGATGTTTTTCTCACTGCTACTAGTGAATGTAATGTAACACACCCATACAATGCGCACCACCCCGTGATATTTTTCTCACTCCTACTAGTGAATGTAATGTAACACACACCCATACAATGCGCACCACCCCGTGATGTTTTTCTCACTCCTACTAGTGAATGGAATGTAACACACACCCATACAATGCGCACCACCCCGTGATGTTTTTCTCACTCCTAATAGTGAGTGTAGTGTAACACACCCATACAATGCGCACCACCCCGTGATGTTTTTCTCACTCCTACTAGTGAATCTAATGTAACACACACCCATACAATGCGCACCACCCCGTGGTGTTTTTCTCACTCCTACTAGTGAATGTAATGTAACACACACCCATACAACGCGCACCACCCCGTGATGTTTTTCTCCCTCCTACTAGAGAATGTAATGTGACACACACCCTTACAACGCGCACCACCCCATGATGATTTTCTCACTCCTACTAGTGAATGTAATGTAACACACACCCATACAACGCGCACCACCCCGTGATGTTTTTCTCACTCCTACTAGTGAATGTAATGTAACACTCACCCATACAACGCGCACCACCCCGTGATGTTTTTCTCACTCCTACTAGTGAATGTAGTGTAACACACACCCATACAATGCGCACCACCCCGTGATGTTTTTCTCACTCCTACTAGTGAATGTAGTGTAACACACACCCATACAATGCGCACCACCCCGTGATGTTTTTCTCACTCCTACTAGTGAATGTAGTGTAACACACACCCATACAATGCGCACCACCCCGTGATGCTTTTCTCACTGCTAGTAGTGAATGTAGTGTAACACACACCCATACAATGCTCACCACCCCGTGATGATTTTCTCACTCCTACTAGTGAATGTAATGTAACACACACCCATACAATGCGCACCACCCCGTGATGTTCTTCTCACTCCTACTAGTGAATGTAATGTAACACACACCCATACAATGCGCACCACCCCGTGATGTTTTTCTCACTCCTACTAGTGAATGTAATGTAACACACACCCATACAATGCGCACCACCCCGTGATGTTTTTCTCACTCCTACTAGTGAATGTAATGTAACACACACCCATACAATGCGCACCACCCCGTGATGTTTTTCTCACTCCTACTAGTGAATGTAATGTAACACACACCCATACAATGCGCACCACCCCGTGATGTTTTTCTCACTCCTACTAGTGAATGTAATGTAACACACACCCATACAATGCTCACCACCCCGTGATGTTTTTCTCACTCCTACTAGTGAATGTAATGTAACACACACCCATACAATGCGCACGACCCCGTGATGTTTTTCTCACTCCTACTAGTGAATCTAATGTAACACACACCCATACAATGCCCATCACCCCGTGATGTTTTTCTCACTCCTACTAGTGAATGTAAAGTAACACACACCCATACAATGCGCACCACCCCGTAATGATTTTCTCACTCCTACTAGTGAATGTAATGTAACACACACCCATACAATGCGCACCACCCCGTGATGTTTTTCTCACTCCTATTAGTGAATGTAATGTAACACACAGCCATACAATGCGCACCACCCCGTGATGTTTTTCTCACTCCTACTAGTGAATGTAATGTAACACACACCCATACAATGCGCACCACCCCGTGATGTTTTTGTCACTCCTACTAGTAAATGTAATGTAACACACACCCATACAATGCGCACCACCCCGTGATATTTTTCTCACTCCTACTAGTGAATCTAATGTAACACACACCCATACAATGCGCACCACCCCGTGATGTTTTTCTCACTGCTACTAGTGAATGTAATGTAACACACCCATACAATGCGCACCACCCCGTGATATTTTTCTCACTCCTACTAGTGAATGTAATGTAACACACACCCATACAATGCGCACCACCCCGTGATGTTTTTCTCACTCCTACTAGTGAATGGAATGTAACACACACCCATACAATGCGCACCACCCCGTGATGTTTTTCTCACTCCTAATAGTGAGTGTAGTGTAACACACCCATACAATGCGCACCACCCCGTGATGTTTTTCTCACTCCTACTAGTGAATCTAATGTAACACACACCCATACAATGCGCACCACCCCGTGGTGTTTTTCTCACTCCTACTAGTGAATGTAATGTAACACACACCCATACAACGCGCACCACCCCGTGATGTTTTTCTCCCTCCTACTAGAGAATGTAATGTGACACACACCCTTACAACGCGCACCACCCCATGATGATTTTCTCACTCCTACTAGTGAATGTAATGTAACACACACCCATACAACGCGCACCACCCCGTGATGTTTTTCTCACTCCTACTAGTGAATGTAATGTAACACTCACCCATACAACGCGCACCACCCCGTGATGTTTTTCTCACTCCTACTAGTGAATGTAATGTAACACACACCCATACAATGCGCACCACCCCGTGATGTTTTTCTCACTCCTACTAGTGAATGTAGTGTAACACACACCCATACAATGCGCACCACCCCGTGATGTTTTTCTCACTCCTACTAGTGAATGTAGTGTAACACACACCCATACAATGCGCACCACCCCGTGATGCTTTTCTCACTGCTAGTAGTGAATGTAGTGTAACACACACCCATACAATGCTCACCACCCCGTGATGATTTTCTCACTCCTACTAGTGAATGTAATGTAACACACACCCATACAATGCGCACCACCCCGTGATGTTTTTCTCACTCCTACTAGTGAATGTAATGTAACACACACCCATACAATGCGCACCACCCCGTGATGTTTTTCTCACTCCTACTAGTGAATCTAATGTAACACACACCCATACAATGCGCACCACCCCGTGATGTTTTTCTCACTCCTACTAGTGAATGTAATGTAACACACACCCATACAATGCGCACCACCCCGTGATGTTTTTCTCACTCCTACTAGTGAATGTAATGTAACACACACCCATACAATGCGCACCACCCCGTGATGTTTTTCTCACTCCTACTAGTGAATGTAATGTAACACTCACCCATACAATGCGCACCACCCCGTGATGTTTTTCTCACTCCTACTAGTGAATGTAATGTAACACACACCCATACAATGCGCACCACCCCGTGATGTTTTTCTCACTCCTACTAGTGAATCTAATGTAACACACACCCATACAATGCCCATCACCCCGTGATGTTTTTCTCACTCCTACTAGTGAATGTAATGTAACACACACCCATACAATGCGCACCACCCCGTGATGTTTTTCTCACTCCTACTAGTGAATGTAATGTAACACACACCCATACAATGCGCACCACCCCGTGATGTTTTTCTCACTCCTACTAGTGAATGTAATGTAACACACACCCATACAATGCGCACCACCCCGTGATGTTTTTCTCACTCCTACTAGTGAATGTAATGTAACACACACCCCATACAATGCGCACCACCCCGTGATGTTTTTCTCACTCCTACTAGTGAATCTAATGTAACACACACCCATACAATGCGCACCACCCCGTGATGTTTTTCTCACTCCTACTAGTGAATGTAATGTAACACACACCCATACAATGCGCACCACCCCGTAATTTTTTTCTCAGTCCTACTAGTGAATGTAATGTAACACACACCGATACAATGCGCACCATCCCGTGATGATTTTCTCACTCCTACTAGTGAATCTAATGTAACAAACACCCATAAAATGCGCACCACCCCGTGATGTTTTTCTCACTCCTACTAGTGAATGTAATGTAACACACACCCATACAATGCGCACCACCCCGTGATGTTTTTCTCACTCCTACTAGTGAATCTAATGTAACACACACCCATACAATGCGCACCACCCCGTGATGTTTTTCTCACTCCTGCTAGTGAATCTAATGTAACACACACCCATACAAGGCGCACCACCCCGTGATGTTTTCTTCACTCCTACTAGTGAATGTAATGTAACACACACCCATACAATGCGCACCACCCCGTGATGTTTTTCTCACTCCTACTAGTGAATGTAATGTAACACACACCCATACAATGCGCACCACCCCGTGATGATTTTCTCACTCCTACTAGTGAATCTAATGTAACACACACCCATACAATGCGCACCACCCCGTGATGTTTTTCTCACTCCTACTAGTGAATGTAATGTAACACACACCCATACAATGCGCACCACCCCGTGATGTTTTTCTCACTCCTACTAGTGAATCTAATGTAACACACACCCATACAAGGCGCACCACCCCGTGATGTTTTTCTCACTCCTACTAGTGAATGTAATGTAACACACACCCATACAATGCGCACCACCCCGTGATGTTTTTCTCACTCCTACGAGTGAATGTAATGTAACACACACCCATACAATGCGCACCACCCGTGATGTTTTTCTCACTCCTATGAGTGAATGTAATGTAACACACACCCATACAATGCGCACCACCCCGTGGTGTTTTTCTCTCTCCTAATAGTGAATGTAATGTAACACACACCCTTACAATGCGCACCACCCCGTGATGTTTTTCTCACTGCTTCTAGTGAATGTAATGTAACACACACCCATACAATGCGCACCACCCCGTGATGTTTTTCTCACTCCTACTAGTGAATCTAATGTAACACTCACCCATACAATGCGCACCACCCCGTGATGTTTTTCTCACTCCTACTAGTGAATGTAATGTAACACACACCCATACAATGCGCACCACCCCGTGATGTTTTTCTCACTCCTACTAGTGAATGTAATGTAACACACACCCATACAATGCGCACCACCCCGTGATGTTTTTCTCACTCCTACTAGTGAATGTAATGTAACACACACCCATACAATGCGCACCACCCCGTGATGTTTTTCTCACTCCTACTAGTGAATGTAATGTAACACACACCCATACAATGCGCACCACCCCGTGATGTTTTTCTCACTCCTACTAGTGAATCTAATGTAACACACACCCATACAATGCGCACCACCCCGTGATGTTTTTCTCACTCCTACTAGTGAATGTAATGTAACACACACCCATACAATGCGCACCACCCCGTAATTTTTTTCTCAGTCCTACTAGTGAATGTAATGTAACACACACCGATACAATGCGCACCATCCCGTGATGATTTTCTCACTCCTACTAGTGAATCTAATGTAACAAACACCCATAAAATGCGCACCACCCCGTGATGTTTTTCTCACTCCTACTAGTGAATGTAATGTAACACACACCCATACAATGCGCACCACCCCGTGATGTTTTTCTCACTCCTACTAGTGAATCTAATGTAACACACACCCATACAATGCGCACCACCCCGTGATGTTTTTCTCACTCCTGCTAGTGAATCTAATGTAACTCACACCCATACAAGGCGCACCACCCCGTGATGTTTTCTTCACTCCTACTAGTGAATGTAATGTAACACACACCCATACAATGCGCACCACCCCGTGATGTTTTTCTCACTCCTACTAGTGAATGTAATGTAACACACACCCATACAATGCGCACCACCCTGTGATGATTTTCTCACTCCTACTAGTGAATCTAATGTAACACACACCCATACAATGCGCACCACCCCGTGATGTTTTTCTCACTCCTACTAGTGAATGTAATGTAACACACACCCATACAATGCGCACCACCCCGTTATGTTTTTCTCACTCCTACTAGTGAATCTAATGTAACACACACCCATACAAGGCGCACCACCCCGTGATGTTTTTCTCACTCCTACTAGTGAATGTAATGTAACACACACCCATACAATGCGCACCACCCCGTGATGTTTTTCTCACTCCTACGAGTGAATGTAATGTAACACACACCCATACAATGCGCACCACCCGTGATGTTTTTCTCACTCCTACGAGTGAATGTAATGTAACACACACCCATACAATGCGCACCACCCCGTGATGTTTTTCTCTCTCCTAATAGTGAATGTAATGTAACACACACCCATACAATGCGCACCACCCCGTGATGTTTTTCTCACTCCTACTAGTGAATGTAATGTAACACACACCCATACAATGCGCACCACCCCGTGATGTTTTTCTCACTGCTTCTAGTGAATGTAATGTAACACACCCATACAATGCGCACCACCCCGTGATGTTTTTCTCACTCCTACTAGTGAATGTAATGTAACACACACCCATACAATGCGCACCACCCCGTGATGTTTTTCTCACTCCTACTAGTGAATGTAATGTAACACACACCCATACAATGCGCACCACCCCGTGATGTTTTTCTCACTCCTAATAGTGAGTGTAGTGTAACACACACCCATACAATGCGCACCACCCCGTGATGTTTTTCTCACTCCTACTAGTTAATCTAATGTAACACACACCCATACAATGCGCACCACCCCGTGATGTTTTTCTCACTCCTACTAGTGAATGTAATGTAACACACACCCATACAATGCGCACCAACCCGTGATGATTTTCTCACTCCTACTAGTGAATGTAATGTAACACACACCCATACAACGCGCACCACCCCGTGATGTTTTTCTCACTCCTACTAGTGAATGTAATGTAACACACACCCATACAACGCGCACCACCCCGTGATGATTTTCTCACTCCTACTAGTGAATGTAATGTAACACACACCCATACAACGCGCACCACCTCGTGATGTTTTTCTCACTCCTACTAGTGAATGTAATGTAACACACACCCATACAACGCGCACCGCCCCGTGATGTTTTTCTCACTCCTAGTAGTGAATGTAATGTAACACACACCCATAAAATGCGCACCACCCCGTGATGTTTTTCTCACTCCTACTAGTGAATGTAATGTAACACACACCCATACAATGCGCACCACCCCGTGATGTTTTTCTCACTCCTACTAGTGAATGTAGTGTAACACACACCCATACAATGCGCACCACCCCGTGATGCTTTTCTCACTGCTACTAGTGAATGTAGTGTAACACACACCCATACAATGCGCACCACCCCGTGATGTTTTTCTCACTCCTACTAGTGAATGTAATGTAACACACACCCATACAATGCGCACCACCCCGTGATGATTTTCTCACTCCTACTAGTTAATGTAATGTAACACACACCCATACAATGCGCACCACCCCGTGATGTTTTTCTCACTCCTACTAGTGAATGTAATGTAACACACACCCATACAACGCGCACCACCCCGTGATGATTTTCTCACTCCTACTAGTGAATGTAATGTAACACACACCCATACAATGGGCACCACCCCGTGATGTTTTTCTCACTCCTACTAGTGAATGTAATGTAACACACACCCATACAATGCGCACCACCCCGTGATGATTTTCTCACTCCTACTAGTGAATCTAATGTAACACACACCCATACAATGCGCACCACCCCGTGATGTTTTTCTCACTCCTACTAGTGAATGTAATGTAACACACACCCATACAATGCGCACCACCCCGTGATGTTTTTCTCACTCCTACTAGTGAATGTAATGTAACACACACCCATACAACGCGCACCACCCCGTGATGTTTTTCTCACTCCTACTAGTGAATGTAATGTAACACACACCCATACAACGCGCACCACCCCGTGATGTTTTTCTCACTCCTACTAGTGAATGTAATGTAACACACACCCATACAACGCGCACCACCCCGTGATGTTTTTCTCACTCCTACTAGTGAATGTAGTGTAACACACACCCATACAATGCGCACCACCCCGTGATGTTTTTCTCACTCCTACTAGTGAATGTAGTGTAACACACACCCATACAATGCGCACCACCCCGTGATGCTTTTCTCACTGCTAGTAGTGAATGTAGTGTAACACACACCCATACAATGCTCACCACCCCGTGATGATTTTCTCACTCCTACTAGTGAATGTAATGTAACACACACCCATACAATGCGCACCACCCCGTGATGTTTTTCTCACTCCTACTAGTGAATGTAATGTAACACACACCCATACAATGCGCACCACCCCGTGATGTTTTTCTCACTCCTACTAGTGAATCTAATGTAACACACACCCATACAATGCGCACCACCCCGTGATGTTTTTCTCACTCCTACTAGTGAATGTAATGTAACACACACCCATACAATGCGCACCACCCCGTGATGTTTTTCTCACTCCTACTAGTGAATGTAATGTAACACACACCCATACAATGCGCACCACCCCGTGATGTTTTTCTCACTCCTACTAGTGAATCTAATGTAACACACACCCATACAATGCCCATCACCCCGTGATGTTTTTCTCACTCCTACTAGTGAATCTAATGTAACACACACCCATACAATGCGCACCACCCCGTGATGTTTTTCTCACTCCTACTAGTGAATGTAATGTAACACACACCCATACAATGCGCACCACCCCGTGATGTTTTTCTCACTCCTAATAATGAGTGTAGTGTAACACACCCATACAATGCGCACCACCCCGTGATGTTTTTCTCACTCCTACTAGTGAATCTAATGTAACACACACCCATACAATGCGCACCACCCCGTGGTGTTTTTCTCACTCCTACTAGTGAATGTAATGTAACACACACCCATACAACGCGCACCACCCCGTGATGTTTTTCTCACTCCTACTAGTGAATGTAATGTAACACACACCCTTACAACGCGCACCACCCCATGATGATTTTCTCACTCCTACTAGTGAATGTAATGTAACACACACCCATACAACGCGCACCACCCCGTGATGCTTTTCTCACTCCTACTAGTGAATGTAATGTAACACACACCCATACAACGCGCACCACCCCGTGATGTTTTTCTCACTCCTACTAGTGAATGTAATGTAACACACACCCATACAATGTGCACCACCCCGTGATGTTTTTCTCACTCCTACTAGTGAATGTAGTGTAACACACACCCATACAATGCGCACCACCCCGTGATGTTTTTCTCACTCCTACTAGTGAATGTAGTGTAACACACACCCATACAATGCGCACCACCCCGTGATGCTTTTCTCACTGCTAGTAGTGAATGTAGTGTAACACACACCCATACAATGCTCACCACCCCGTGATGATTTTCTCACTCCTACTAGTGAATGTAATGTAACACACACCCATACAATGCGCACCACCCCGTGATGTTTTTCTCACTCCTACTAGTGAATGTAATGTAACACACACCCATACAATGCGCACCACCCCGTGATGTTTTTCTCACTCCTACTAGTGAATCTAATGTAACACACACCCATACAATGCGCACCACCCCGTGATGTTTTTCTCACTCCTACTAGTGAATGTAATGTAACACACACCCATACAATGCGCACCACCCCGTGATGTTTTTCTCACTCCTACTAGTGAATGTAATGTAACACACACCCATACAATGCGCACCACCCCGTGATGATTTTCTCACTCCTACTAGTGAATCTAATGTAACACACAACCATACAATGCGCACCACCCCGTGATGTTTTTCTCACTCCTACTAGTGAATGTAATGTAACACACACCCATACAATGCGCACCACCCCGTGATGTTTTTCTCACTCCTACTAGTGAATGTAATGTAACACACACCCATACAATGCGCACCACCCCGTGATGTTTTTCTCACTCCTACGAGTGAATGTAATGTAACACACACCCATTCAATGCGCACCACCCCGTTATGTTTTTCTCACTCCTACGAGTGAATGTAATGTAACACACACCCATACAATGCACACCACCCCGTGATGTTTTTGTCACTCCTACTAGTAAATGTAATGTAACACACACCCATACAATGCGCACCACCCCGTGATATTTTTCTCACTCCTACTAGTGAATCTAATGTAACACACACCCATACAATGCGCACCACCCCGTGATGTTTTTCTCACTGCTACTAGTGAATGTAATGTAACACACCCATACAATGCGCACCAACCCGTGATATTTTTCTCACTCCTACTAGTGAATGTAATGTAACACACACCCATACAATGCGCACCACCCCGTGATGTTTTTCTCACTCCTATTAGTGAATGTAATGTAACACACACCCATACAATGCGCACCACCCCGTGATGTTTTTCTCACTCCTAATAGTGAGTGTAGTGTAACACACCCATACAATGCGCACCACCCCGTGATGTTTTTCTCACTCCTACTAGTGAATCTAATGTAACACACACCCATACAATGCGCACCACCCCGTGGTGTTTTTCTCACTCCTACTAGTGAATGTAATGTAACACACACCCATACAACGCGCACCACCCCGTGATGTTTTTCTCACTCCTACTAGTGAATGTAATGTAACACACACCCTTACAACGCGCACCACCCCGTGATGCTTTTCTCACTGCTAGTAGTGAATGTAGTGTAACACACACCCATACAATGCTCACCACCCCGTGATGATTTTCTCACTCCTACTAGTGAATGTAATGTAACACACACCCATACAATGCGCACCACCCCGTGATGTTTTTCTCACTCCTACTAGTGAATGTAATGTAACACACACCCATACAATGCGCACCACCCCGTGATGTTTTTCTCACTCCTACTAGTGAATCTAATGTAACACACACCCATACAATGCGCACCACCCCGTGATTTTTTTCTCACTCCTACTAGTGAATGTAATGTAACACACACCCATACAATGCGCACCACCCCGTGATGTTTTTCTCACTCCTACTAGTGAATGTAATGTAACACACACCCATACACTGCGCACCACCCCGTGATGTTTTTCTCACTCCTACTAGTGAATGTAATGTAACACACACCCATACAATGCGCACCACCCCGTGATGTTTTTCTCACTCCTATTAGTGAATGTAATGTAACACACACCCATACAATGCGCACCACCCTGTGATGTTTTTCTCACTCCTACTAGTGAATATAGTGTAACACACACCCATAAAATGCGCACCACCCCGTGATGCTTTTCTCACTGCTAGTAGTGAATGTAGTGTAACACACACCCATACAATGCGCACCACCCCGTGATGATTTTCTCACTCCTACTAGTGAATGTAATGTAACACACACCCAAACAATGCGCACCACCCTGTGATGTTTTTCTCACTCCTACTAGTGAATGTAATGTAACACACACCCATACAATGCGCACCACCCCGTGATGTTTTTCTCACTCCTACTAGTGAATCTAATGTAACACACACCCATACAATGCGCACCACCCCGTGATGTTTTTCTCACTCCTACTAGTGAATGTAATGTAACACACACCCATACAATGCGCACCACCCGTGATGTTTTTCTCACTCCTACGAGTGAATGTAATGTAACACACACCCATACAATGCGCACCACCCCGTGATGTTTTTCTCACTCCTACTAGTGAATGTAATGTAACACACACCCATACAATGCGCACCACCCCGTGATGTTTTTCTCACTCCTACTAGTGAATCTAATGTAACACACACCCATTCAATGCGCACCACCCCGTGATGTTTTTCTCACTCCTACTAGTGAATGTAATGTAACACACACCCATACAATGCGCACCACCCCGTGATGTTTTTCTCACTCCTACTAGTGAATGTAATGTAACACACACCCATACAATGCGCACCACCCCGTGATGTTTTTCTCACTGCTACTAGTGAATGTAATGTAAGACACACCCATACAACGCGCACCACCCCGTGATGTTTTTCTCACTCCTACTAGTGAATGTAATGTGACACACACCCATACAATGCGCACCACCCCGTGATGTTTTTCTCACTCCTACTAGTGAATCTAATGTAACACACACCCATACAATGCGCACCACCCCGTGATATTTTTCTCACTCCTACTAGTGAATGTAATGTAACACACACCCATACAATGCGCACCACCCCGTAATATTTTTCTCAGTCCTACTAGTGAATGTAATGTAACACACACCCATACAATGCGCACCATCCCGTGATGATTTTCTCACTCCTACTAGTGAATCTAATGTAACAAACACCCATAAAATGCGCACCAACCCGTGATGTTTTTCTCAAGCCTACTAGTGAATGTAATGTAACACACACCCATACAATGCGCACCACCCCGTGATGTTTTTCTCACTCCTACTAGTGAATCTAATGTAACACACACCCATACAATGCGCACCACCCCGTGATGTTTTTCTCACTCCTACTAGTGAATCTAATGTAACACACACCCATACAAGGCGCACCACCCCGTGATGTTTTTCTCACTCCTACTAGTGAATGTAGTGTAACACACACCCATACAATGCGCACCACCCCGTGATGCTTTTCTCACTGCTACTAGTGAATGTAGTGTAACACACACCCATACAATGCGCACCACCCCGTGATGTTTTTCTCACTCCTACTAGTGAATGTAATGTAACACACACCCATACAATGCGCACCACCCCGTGATGATTTTCTCACTCCTACTAGTTAATGTAATGTAACACACACCCATACAATGCGCACCACCCCGTGATGTTTTTCTCACTCCTACTAGTGAATGTAATGTAACACACACCCATACAACACGCACCACCCCGTGATGATTTTCTCACTCCTACTAGTGAATGTAATGTAACACACACCCATACAATGGGCACCACCCCGTGATGTTTTTCTCACTCCTACTAGTGAATGTAATGTAACACACACCCATACAATGCGCACCACCCCGTGATGATTTTCTCACTCCTACTAGTGAATCTAATGTAACAAACACCCATACAATGCGCACCACCCCGTGATGTTTTTCTCACTCCTACTAGTGAATGTAATGTAACACACACCCATACAATGCGCACCACCCCGTGATGATTTTCTCACTCCAACTAGTGAATCCAATGTAACACACACCCATACAATGCGCACCACCCCGTGATGTTTTTCTCACTCCTACTAGTGAATGTAATGTAACACACACCCATACAACGCGCACCACCCCGTGATGTTTTTCTCACTCCTACTAGTGAATGTAATGTAACACACACCCATACAACGCGCACCACCCCGTGATGTTTTTCTCACTCCTACTAGTGAATGTAATGTAACACACACCCATACA
The DNA here is from genome assembly GCF_034190915.1 of Cavia porcellus. Lineage (NCBI taxonomy): Eukaryota > Metazoa > Chordata > Mammalia > Rodentia > Caviidae > Cavia > Cavia porcellus. The sequence goes on along the minus strand of NW_026947876.1, from coordinate 84,354 downwards.
ACGCGCACCACCCCGTGATGTTTTTCTCACTCCTACTAGTGAATGTAGTGTAACACACACCCATACAATGCGCACCACCCCGTGATGTTTTTCTCACTCCTACTAGTGAATGTAGTGTAACACACACCCATACAATGCGCACCACCCCGTGATGCTTTTCTCACTGCTAGTAGTGAATGTAGTGTAACACACACCCATACAATGCTCACCACCCCGTGATGATTTTCTCACTCCTACTAGTGAATGTAATGTAACACACACCCATACAATGCGCACCACCCCGTGATGTTTTTCTCACTCCTACTAGTGAATGTAATGTAACACACACCCATACAATGCGCACCACCCCGTGATGTTTTTCTCACTCCTACTAGTGAATCTAATGTAACACACACCCATACAATGCGCACCACCCCGTGATGTTTTTCTCACTCCTACTAGTGAATGTAATGTAACACACACCCATACAATGCGCACCACCCCGTGATGTTTTTCTCACTCCTACTAGTGAATGTAATGTAACACACACCCATACAATGCGCACACCCCGTGATGTTTTTCTCACTCCTACTAGTGAATGTAATGTAACACACACCCATACAATGCGCACCACCCCGTGATGTTTTTCTCACTCCTACTAGTGAATCTAATGTAACACACACCCATACAATGCCCATCACCCCGTGATGTTTTTCTCACTCCTACTAGTGAATCTAATGTAACACACACCCATACAATGCGCACCACCCCGTGATGTTTTTCTCACTCCTACTAGTGAATGTAATGTAACACACACCCATACAATGCGCACCACCCCGTGATGTTTTTCTCACTCCTACTAGTGAGTGTAGTGTAACACACCCATACAATGCGCACCACCCCGTGATGTTTTTCTCACTCCTACTAGTGAATCTAATGTAACACACACCCATACAATGCGCACCACCCCGTGGTGTTTTTCTCACTCCTACTAGTGAATGTAATGTAACACACACCCATACAACGCGCACCACCCCGTGATGTTTTTCTCACTCCTACTAGTGAATGTAATGTAACACACACCCTTACAACGCGCACCACCCCATGATTATTTTCTCACTCCTACTAGTGAATGTAATGTAACACACACCCATACAACGCGCACCACCCCGTGATGCTTTTCTCACTCCTACTAGTGAATGTAATGTAACACACACCCATACAACGCGCACCACCCCGTGATGTTTTTCTCACTCCTACTAGTGAATGTAATGTAACACACACCCATACAATGCGCACCACCCCGTGATGTTTTTCTCACTCCTACTAGTGAATGTAGTGTAACACACACCCATACAATGCGCACCACCCCGTGATGTTTTTCTCACTCCTACTAGTGAATGTAGTGTAACACACACCCATACAATGCGCACCACCCCGTGATGCTTTTCTCACTGCTAGTAGTGAATGTAGTGTAACACACACCCATACAATGCTCACCACCCCGTGATGATTTTCTCACTCCTACTAGTGAATGTAATGTAACACACACCCATACAATGCGCACCACCCCGTGATGTTTTTCTCACTCCTACTAGTGAATGTAATGTAACACACACCCATACAATGCGCACCACCCCGTGATGTTTTTCTCACTCCTACTAGTGAATCTAATGTAACACACACCCATACAATGCGCACCACCCCGTGATGTTTTTCTCACTCCTACTAGTGAATGTAATGTAACACACACCCATACAATGCGCACCACCCCGTGATGTTTTTCTCACTCCTACTAGTGAATGTAATGTAACACACACCCATACAATGCGCACCACCCCGTGATGATTTTCTCACTCCTACTAGTGAATCTAATGTAACACACAACCATACAATGCGCACCACCCCGTGATGTTTTTCTCACTCCTACTAGTGAATGTAATGTAACACACACCCATACAATGCGCACCACCCCGTGATGTTTTTCTCACTCCTACTAGTGAATGTAATGTAACACACACCCATACAATGCGCACCACCCCGTGATGTTTTTCTCACTCCTACGAGTGAATGTAATGTAACACACACCCATTCAATGCGCACCACCCCGTTATGTTTTTCTCACTCCTACGAGTGAATGTAATGTAACACACACCCATACAATGCACACCACCCCGTGATGTTTTTGTCACTCCTACTAGTAAATGTAATGTAACACACACCCATACAATGCGCACCACCCCGTGATATTTTTCTCACTCCTACTAGTGAATCTAATGTAACACACACCCATACAATGCGCACCACCCCGTGATGTTTTTCTCACTGCTACTAGTGAATGTAATGTAACACACCCATACAATGCGCACCAACCCGTGATATTTTTCTCACTCCTACTAGTGAATGTAATGTAACACACACCCATACAATGCGCACCACCCCGTGATGTTTTTCTCACTCCTATTAGTGAATGTAATGTAACACACACCCATACAATGCGCACCACCCCGTGATGTTTTTCTCACTCCTAATAGTGAGTGTAGTGTAACACACCCATACAATGCGCACCACCCCGTGATGTTTTTCTCACTCCTACTAGTGAATCTAATGTAACACACACCCATACAATGCGCACCACCCCGTGGTGTTTTTCTCACTCCTACTAGTGAATGTAATGTAACACACACCCATACAACGCGCACCACCCCGTGATGTTTTTCTCACTCCTACTAGTGAATGTAATGTAACACACACCCTTACAACGCGCACCACCCTGTGATGCTTTTCTCACTCCTACTAGTGAATGTAATGTAACACACACCCATACAACGCGCACCACCCCGTGATGTTTTTCTCACTCCTACTAGTGAATGTAATGTAACACACACCCATACAATGCGCACCACCCCGTGATGTTTTTCTCACTCCTACTAGTGAATGTAGTGTAACACACACCCATACAATGCACACCACCCCGTGATGTTTTTCTCACTGCTACTAGTGAATGTAGTGTAACACACACCCATACATTGCGCACCACCCCGTGATGCTTTTCTCACTGCTAGTAGTGAATGTAGTGTAACACACACCCATACAATGCTCACCACCCCGTGATGATTTTCTCACTCCTACTAGTGAATGTAATGTAACACACACCCATACAATGCGCACCACCCCGTGATGTTTTTCTCACTCCTACTAGTGAATGTAATGTAACACACACCCATACAATGCGCACCACCCCGTGATGTTTTTCTCACTCCTACTAGTGAATCTAATGTAACACACACCCATACAATGCGCACCACCCCGTGATTTTTTTCTCACTCCTACTAGTGAATGTAATGTAACACACACCCATACAATGCGCACCACCCCGTGATGTTTTTCTCACTCCTACTAGTGAATGTAATGTAACACACACCCATACAATGCGCACCACCCCGTGATGTTTTTCTCACTCCTACTAGTGAATGTAATGTAACACACACCCATACAATGCGCACCACCCCGTGATGTTTTTCTCACTCCTACTAGTGAATGTAATGTAACACACACCCATACAATGCGCACCACCCCGTGATGTTTTTCTCACTCCTACTAGTGAATCTAATGTAACACACACCCATACAATGCCCATCACCCCGTGATGTTTTTCTCACTCCTACTAGTGAATGTAATGTAACACACACCCATACAATGCGCACCACCCCGTGATGTTTTTCTCACTCCTACTAGTGAATGTAATGTAACACACACCCATACAATGCGCACCACCCCGTGATGTTTTTCTCACTCCTATTAGTGAATGTAATGTAACACACACCCATACAATGCGCACCACCCCGTGATGTTTTTCTCACTCCTACTAGTGAATATAGTGTAACACACACCCATAAAATGCGCACCACCCCGTGATGCTTTTCTCACTGCTAGTAGTGAATGTAGTGTAACACACACCCATACAATGCGCACCACCCCGTGATGATTTTCTCACTCCTACTAGTGAATGTAATGTAACACACACCCAAACAATGCGCACCACCCTGTGATGTTTTTCTCACTCCTACTAGTGAATGTAATGTAACACACACCCATACAATGCGCACCACCCCGTGATGTTTTTCTCACTCCAACTAGTGAATCTAATGTAACACACACCCATACAATGCGCACCACCCCGTGATGTTTTTCTCACTCCTACTAGTGAATGTAATGTAACACACACCCATACAATGCGCACCACCCGTGATGTTTTTCTCACTCCTACGAGTGAATGTAATGTAACACACACCCATACAATGCGCACCACCCCGTGATGTTTTTCTCACTCCTACTAGTGAATGTAATGTAACACACACCCATACAATGCGCACCACCCCGTGATGTTTTTCTCACTGCTACTAGTGAATGTAATGTAACACACCCATACAATGCGCACCAACCCGTGATATTTTTCTCACTCCTACTAGTGAATGTAATGTAACACACACCCATACAATGCGCACCACCCCGTGATGTTTTTCTCACTCCTATTAGTGAATGTAATGTAACACACACCCATACAATGCGCACCACCCCGTGATGTTTTTCTCACTCCTAATAGTGAGTGTAGTGTAACACACCCATACAATGCGACCACCCCGTGATGTTTTTCTCACTCCTACTAATGATTCTAATGTAACACACACCCATACAATGCGCACCACCCCGTGGTGTTTTTCTCACTCCTACTAGTGAATGTAATGTAACACACACCCATACAACGCGCACCACCCCGTGATGTTTTTCTCACTCCTACTAGTGAATGTAATGTAACACACACCCTTACAACGCGCACCACCCTGTGATGCTTTTCTCACTCCTACTAGTGAATGTAATGTAACACACACCCATACAACGCGCACCACCCCGTGATGTTTTTCTCACTCCTACTAGTGAATGTACTGTAACACACACCCATACAATGCGCACCACCCCGTGATGTTTTTCTCACTCCTACTAGTGAATGTAGTGTAACACACACCCATACAATGCACACCACCCCGTGATGTTTTTCTCACTCCTACTAGTGAATGTAGTGTAACACACACCCATACATTGCGCACCACCCCGTGATGCTTTTCTCACTGCTAGTAGTGAATGTAGTGTAACACACACCCATACAATGCTCACCACCCCGTGATGATTTTCTCACTCCTACTAGTGAATGTAATGTAACACACACCCATACAATGCGCACCACCCCGTGATGTTTTTCTCACTCCTACTAGTGAATGTAATGTAACACACACCCATACAATGCGCACCACCCCGTGATGTTTTTCTCACTCCTACTAGTGAATCTAATGTAACACACACCCATACAATGCGCACCACCCCGTGATTTTTTTCTCACTCCTACTAGTGAATGTAATGTAACACACACCCATACAATGCGCACCACCCCGTGATGTTTTTCTCACTCCTACTAGTGAATGTAATGTAACACACACCCATACAATGCGCACCACCCCGTGATGTTTTTCTCACTCCTACTAGTGAATGTAATGTAACACACACCCATACAATGCGCACCACCCCGTGATGTTTTTCTCACTCCTACTAGTGAATGTAATGTAACACACACCCATACAATGCGCACCACCCCGTGATGTTTTTCTCACTCCTACTAGTGAATCTAATGTAACACACACCCATACAATGCCCATCACCCCGTGATGTTTTTCTCACTCCTACTAGTGAATGTAATGTAACACACACCCATACAATGCGCACCACCCCGTGATGTTTTTCTCACTCCTACTAGTGAATGTAATGTAACACACACCCATACAATGCGTACCACCCCGTGATGTTTTTCTCACTCCTATTAGTGAATGTAATGTAACACACACCCATACAATGCGCACCACCCCGTGATGTTTTTCTCACTCCTACTAGTGAATATAGTGTAACACACACCCATAAAATGCGCACCACCCCGTGATGCTTTTCTCACTGCTAGTAGTGAATGTAGTGTAACACACACCCATACAATGCGCACCACCCCGTGATGATTTTCTCACTCCTACTAGTGAATGTAATGTAACACACACCCAAACAATGCGCACCACCCTGTGATGTTTTTCTCACTCCTACTAGTGAATGTAATGTAACACACACCCATACAATGCGCACCACCCCGTGATGTTTTTCTCACTCCTACTAGTGAATCTAATGTAACACACACCCATACAATGCGCACCACCCCGTGATGTTTTTCTCACTCCTACTAGTGAATGTAATGTAACACACACTCATACAATGCGCACCACCCGTGATGTTTTTCTCACTCCTACGAGTGAATGTAATGTAACACACACCCATACAATGCGCACCACCCCGTGATGTTTTTCTCACTCCTACTAGTGAATGTAATGTAACACACACCCATACAATGCGCACCACCCCGTGATGTTTTTCTCACTCCTACTAGTGAATCTAATGTAACACACACCCATACAATGCGCACCACCCCGTGATGTTTTTCTCACTCCTACTAGTGAATGTAATGTAACACACACCCATACAATGCGCACCACCCCGTGATGTTTTTCTCACTCCTACTAGTGAATGTAATGTAACACACACCCATACAATGCGCACCACCCCGTGATGTTTTTCTCACTGCTACTAGTGAATGTAATGTAAGACACACCCATACAACGCGCACCACCCCGTGATGTTTTTCTCACTCCTACTAGTGAATGTAATGTGACACACACCCATACAATGCGCACCACCCCGTGATGTTTTTCTCACTCCTACTAGTGAATCTAATGTAACACACACCCATACAATGCGCACCACCCCATGATGTTTTTCTCACTCCTACTAGTGAATGTAATGTAACACACACCCATACAATGCGCACCACCCCGTAATATTTTTCTCAGTCCTACTAGTGAATGTAATGTAACACACACCCATACAATGCGCACCATCCCGTGATGATTTTCTCACTCCTACTAGTGAATCTAATGTAACAAACACCCATAAAATGCGCACCAACCCGTGATGTTTTTCTCAAGCCTACTAGTGAATGTAATGTAACACACACCCATACAATGCGCACCACCCCGTGATGTTTTTCTCACTCCTACTAGTGAATCTAATGTAACACACACCCATACAATGCGCACCACCCCGTGATGTTTTTCTCACTCCTACTAGTGAATCTAATGTAACACACACCCATACAAGGCGCACCACCCCGTGATGTTTTTCTCACTCCTACTAGTGAATGTAATGTAACACACACCCATACAATGCGCACCACCCCGTGATGTTTTTCTCACTCCTACTAGTGAATGTAATGTAACACACACCCATAAAATGCGCACAACCCCGTGATGTTTTTCTCACTCCTACTAGTGAATGTAATGTAACACACACCCATACAATGCGCACCACCTCGTGATGATTTTCTCACTCCTACTAGTGAATCTAATGTAACACACACCCATACAATGCGCACCACCCCGTGATGTTTTTCTCACTCCTACTAGTGAATGTAATGTAACACACACCCATACAATGCGCACCACCCCGTGATGTTTTTCTCACTCCTACTAGTGAATGTAATGTAACACACACCCATACAATGCGCACCACCCCGTGATGATTTTCTCACTCCTACTAGTGAATCTAATGTAACACACACCCATACAATGCGCACCACCCCGTGATGTTTTTCTCACTCCTACTAGTGAATGTAATGTAACACACACCCATACAATGCGCACCACCCCGTGATGTTTTTCTCACTCCTACGAGTGAATGTAATGTAACACACACCCATACAATGCGCACCACCCGTGATGTTTTTCTCACTCCTACGAGTGAATGTAATGTAACACACACCCATACAATGCGCACCACCCCGTGATGTTTTTCTCACTCCTACTAGTGAATGTAATGTAACACACACCCATACAATGCGCACCATCCCGTGATGTTTTTCTCACTCCTACTAGTGAATGTAATGTAACGCACACCCATACAATGCGCACCACCCCGTGATGTTTTTCTCACTCCTAATAGTGAGTGTAGTGTAACACACACCCATACAATGCGCACCACCCCGTGATGTTTTTCTCACTCCTACTAGTTAATCTAATGTAACACACACCCGTACAATGCGCACCACCCCGTGGTGTTTTTCTCACTCCTACTAGTGAATGTAATGTAACACACACTCGTACAACGCGCACCACCCCGTGATGTTTTTCTCACTCCTACTAGTGAATGTAATGTAACACACACCCTTACAACGCGCAACACCCCATGATGATTTTCTCACTCCTACTAGTGAATGTAATGTAACACACACCCATACAACGCGCACCACCCCGTGATGTTTTTCTCACTCCTACTAGTGAATGTAATGTAACACACACCCATACAACGCGCACCACCCCGTGATGTTTTTCTCACTCCTACTAGTGAATGTAATGTAACACACACCCATACAACGCGCACCACCCCGTGATGTTTTTCTCACTCCTACTAGTGAATGTAGTGTAACACACACCCATACAATGCGCACCACCCCGTGATGTTTTTCTCACTCCTACTAGTGAATGTAGTGTAACACACACCCATACAATGCGCACCACCCCGTGATGCTTTTCTCACTGCTAGTAGTGAATGTAGTGTAACACACACCCATACAATGCTCACCACCCCGTGATGATTTTCTCACTCCTACTAGTGAATGTAATGTAACACACACCCATAAAATGCGCACCACCCCGTGATGTTTTTCTCACTCCTACTAGTGAATGTAATGTAACACACACCCATACAATGCGCACCACCCCGTGATGTTTTTCTCACTCCTACTAGTGAATGTAATGTAACACACACCCATACAATGCGCACCACCCCGTGATGTTTTTCTCACTCCTACTAGTGAATGTAATGTAACACACACCCATACAATGCGCACCACCCCGTGATGTTTTTCTCACTCCTACTAGTGAATGTAATGTAACACACACCCATACAATGCGCAACACCCCGTGATGTTTTTCTCACTCCTACTAGTGAATGTAATGTAACACACACCCATACAATGCGCACCACCCCGTGATGTTTTTCTCACTCCTACTAGTGAATGTAATGTAACACACACCCATACAATGCGCACCACCCCGTGATGTTTTTCTCACTCCTACTAGTGAATGTAATGTAACACACACCCATACAATGCGCACCACCCCGTGATGTTTTTCTCACTGCTACTAATGAATGTAATGTAACACACCCATACAATGCGCACCACCCCGTGATGTTTTTCTCACTGCTACTAGTGAATGTAATGTAACACACCCATACAATGCGCACCACCCCGTGATGTTTTTCTCACTCCTACTAGTGAATGTAATGTAACACACACCCATACAATGCGCACCACCCCGTGATGTTTTTCTCACTCCTACTAGTGAATCTAATGTAACACACACCCATACAATGCCCATCACCCCGTGATATTTTTCTCACTCCTACTAGTGAATGTAATGTAACACACACCCATACAATGCGCACCACCCCGTGATGTTTTTCTCACTCCTACTAGTGAATGTAATGTAACACACACCCATACAATGCGCACCACCCCGTGATGTTTTTCTCACTCCTACTAGTGAATGTAATGTAACACACACCCATACAATGCGCACCACCCCGTGATGTTTTTCTCACTCCTACTAGTGAATGTAATGTAAGACACACCCATACAATGCGCACCACCCCGTGATGTTTTTCTCACTCCTACTAGTGAATGTAATGTAACACACACCCATACAAGGCGCACCACCCCGTGATGTTTTTCTCACTCCTACTAGTGAATCTAATGTAACACACACCCATACAATGCGCACCACCCCGTGATGTTTTTCTCACTCCTACTAGTGAATGTAATGTAACACACACCCATACAATGCGCACCACCCCGTAATTTTTTTCTCAGTCCTACTAGTGAATGTAATGTAACACACACCCATACAATGCGCACCATCCCGTGATGATTTTCTCACTCCTACTAGTGAATCTAATGTAACAAACACCCATAAAATGCGCACCACCCCGTGATGTTTTTCTCACTCCTACTAGTGAATGTAATGTAACACACACCCATACAATGCGCACCACCCCGTGATGTTTTTCTCACTCCTACTAGTGAATGTAATGTAACACACACCCATACAATGCGCACCACCCCGTGGTGTTTTTCTCACTCCTACTAGTGAATGTAATGTAACACACACCCATACAATGCGCACCACCCCGTGATGTTTTTCTCACTCCTACTAGTGAATGGAATGTAACACTCACCCATACAATGCGCACCACCCCGTGATGTTTTTCTCACTCCTACTAGTGAATGTAATGTAACACACACCCATACAATGCGCACCACCCCGTGATGTTTTTCTCACTCCTACTAGTGAATCTAATGTAACACACACCCATACAATGCGCACCACCCCGTGGTGTTTTTCTCACTCCTACTAGTGAATGTAATGTAACACACACCCATACAATGCGCACCACCCCGTGATGTTTTTCTCACTCCTACTAGTGAATCTAATGTGACACACACCCATACAACGCGCACCACCCCATGATGATTTTCTCACTCCTACTAGTGAATGTAATGTAACACACACCCATAGAACGCGCACCACCCCGTGATGTTTCTCTCACTCCTACTAGTGAATGTAATGTAACACTCACCCATACAACGCGCACCACCCCGTGATGTTTCTCTCACTCCTACTAGTGAATGTAATGTAACACACACCCATACAATGCGCACCACCCCGTGATGTTTTTCTCACTCCTACTAGTGAATGTAGTGTAACACACACCCATACAATGCGCACCACCACGTGATGTTTTTCTCACTCCTACTAGTGAATGTAGTGTAACACACACCCATACAATGCGCACCACCCCGTGATGCTTTTCTCACTGCTAGTAGTGAATGTAGTGTAACACACACCCATACAATGCTCACCACCCCGTGATGATTTTCTCACTCCTACTAGTGAATGTAATGTAACACACACCCATACAATGCGCACCACCCCGTGATGTTTTTCTCACTCCTACTAGTGAATGTAATGTAACACACACCCATACAATGCGCACCACCCCGTGATGTTTTTCTCACTCCTACTAGTGAATCTAATGTAACACACACCCATACAATGCGCACCACCCCGTGATGTTTTTCTCACTCCTACTAGTGAATGTAATGTAACACACACCCATACAATGCGCACCACCCCGTGATGTTTTTCTCACTCCTACTAGTGAATGTAATGTAACACACACCCATACAATGCGCACCACCCCGTGATGTTTTTCTCACTCCTACTAGTGAATGTAATGTAACACTCACCCATACAATGCGCACCACCCCGTGATGTTTTTCTCACTCCTACTAGTGAATGTAATGTAACACACACCCATACAATGCGCACCACCCCGTGATGTTTTTCTCACTCCTACTAGTGAATCTAATGTAACACACACCCATACAATGCCCATCACCCCGTGATGTTTTTCTCACTCCTACTAGTGAATGTAATGTAACACACACCCATACAATGCGCACCACCCCGTGATGTTTTTCTCACTCCTACTAGTGAATGTAATGTAACACACACCCATACAATGCGCACCACCCCGTGATGTTTTTCTCACTCCTACTAGTGAATGTAATGTAACACACACCCATACAATGCGCACCACCCCGTGATGTTTTTCTCACTCCTACTAGTGAATGTAATGTAACACACACCCATACAATGCGCACCACCCCGTGATGTTTTTCTCACTCCTACTAGTGAATGTAATGTAACACACACCCATACAAGGCGCACCACCCCGTGATGTTTTTCTCACTCCTACTAGTGAATCTAATGTAACACACACCCATACAATGCGCACCACCCCGTGATGTTTTTCTCACTCCTACTAGTGAATGTAATGTAACACACACCCATACAATGCGCACCACCCCGTAATTTTTTTCTCAGTCCTACTAGTGAATGTAATGTAACACACACCCATACAATGCGCACCATCCCGTGATGATTTTCTCACTCCTACTAGTGAATCTAATGTAACAAACACCCATAAAATGCGCACCACCCCGTGATGTTTTTCTCACTCCTACTAGTGAATGTAATGTAACACACACCCATACAATGCGCACCACCCCGTGATGTTTTTCTCACTCCTACTAGTGAATGTAATGTAACACACACCCATACAATGCGCACCACCCCGTGGTGTTTTTCTCACTCCTACTAGTGAATGTAATGTAACACACACCCATACAATGCGCACCACCCCGTGATGTTTTTCTCACTCCTAGTAGTGAATGGAATGTAACACTCACCCATACAATGCGCACCACCCCGTGATGTTTTTCTCACTCCTACTAGTGAATGTAATGTAACACACACCCATACAATGCGCACCACCCCGTGATGTTTTTCTCACTCCTACTAGTGAATCTAATGTAACACACACCCATACAATGCGCACCACCCCGTGGTGTTTTTCTCACTCCTACTAGTGAATGTAATGTAACACACACCCATACAACGCGCACCACCCCGTGATGTTTTTCTCCCTCCTACTAGAGAATGTAATGTGACACACACCCTTACAACGCGCACCACCCCATGATGATTTTCTCACTCCTACTAGTGAATGTAATGTAACACACACCCATACAACGCGCACCACCCCGTGATGTTTCTCTCACTCCTACTAGTGAATGTAATGTAACACTCACCCATACAACGCGCACCACCCCGTGATGTTTTTCTCACTCCTACTAGTGAATGTAATGTAACACACACCCATACAATGCGCACCACCCCGTGATGTTTTTCTCACTCCTACTAGTGAATGTAGTGTAACACACACCAATACAATGCGCACCACCACGTGATGTTTTTCTCACTCCTACTAGTGAATGTAGTGTAACACACACCCATACAATGCGCACCACCCCGTGATGCTTTTCTCACTGCTAGTAGTGAATGTAGTGTAACACACACCCATACAATGCTCACCACCCCGTGATGATTTTCTCACTCCTACTAGTGAATGTAATGTAACACACACCCATACAATGCGCACCACCCCGTGATGTTTTTCTCACTCCTACTAGTGAATGTAATGTAACACACACCCATACAATGCGCACCACCCCGTGATGTTTTTCTCACTCCTACTAGTGAATCTAATGTAACACACACCCATACAATGCGCACCACCCCGTGATGTTTTTCTCACTCCTACTAGTGAATGTAATGTAACACACACCCATACAATGCGCACCACCCCGTGATGTTTTTCTCACTCCTACTAGTGAATGTAATGTAACACACACCCATACAATGCGCACCACCCCGTGATGTTTTTCTCACTCCTACTAGTGAATGTAATGTAACATTCACCCATACAATGCGCACCACCCCGTGATGTTTTTCTCACTCCTACTAGTGAATGTAATGTAACACACACCCATACAATGCGCACCACCCCGTGATGTTTTTCTCACTCCTACTAGTGAATCTAATGTAACACACACCCATACAATGCCCATCACCCCGTGATGTTTTTCTCACTCCTACTAGTGAATGTAATGTAACACACACCCATACAATGCGCACCACCCCGTGATGTTTTTCTCACTCCTACTAGTGAATGTAATGTAACACACACCCATACAATGCGCACCACCCCGTGATGTTTTTCTCACTCCTACTAGTGAATGTAATGTAACACACACCCATACAATGCGCACCACCCCGTGATGTTTTTCTCACTCCTACTAGTGAATGTAATGTAACACACACCCATACAATGCGCACCACCCCGTGATGTTTTTCTCACTCCTACTAGTGAATCTAATGTAACACACACCCATACAATGCGCACCACCCCGTGATGTTTTTCTCACTCCTACTAGTGAATGTAATGTAACACACACCCATACAATGCGCACCACCCCGTAATTTTTTTCTCAGTCCTACTAGTGAATGTAATGTAACACACACCGATACAATGCGCACCATCCCGTGATGATTTTCTCACTCCTACTAGTGAATCTAATGTAACAAACACCCATAAAATGCGCACCACCCCGTGATGTTTTTCTCACTCCTACTAGTGAATGTAATGTAACACACACCCATACAATGCGCACCACCCCGTGATGTTTTTCTCACTCCTACTAGTGAATGTAATGTAACACACACCCATACAATGCGCACCACCCCGTGATGTTTTTCTCACTCCTGCTAGTGAATCTAATGTAACACACACCCATACAAGGCGCACCACCCCGTGATGTTTTTCTCACTCCTACTAGTGAATGTAATGTAACACACACCCATACAATGCGCACCACCCCGTGATGTTTTTCTCACTCCTACTAGTGAATGTAATGTAACACACACCCATACAATGCGCACCACCCCGTGATGCTTTTCTCACTCCTACTAGTGAATCTAATGTAACACACACCCATACAATGCGCACCACCCCGTGATGTTTTTCTCACTCCTACTAGTGAATGTAATGTAACACACACCCATACAATGCGCACCACCCCGTGATGTTTTTCTCACTCCTACTAGTGAATCTAATGTAACACACACCCATACAAGGCGCACCACCCCGTGATGTTTTTCTCACTCCTACTAGTGAATGTAATGTAACACACACCCATACAATGCGCACCACACCGTGATGTTTTTCTCACTCCTACGAGTGAATGTAATGTAACACACACCCATACAATGCGCACCACCCGTGATGTTTTTCTCACTCCTACGAGTGAATGTAATGTAACACACACCCATACAATGCACACCAACCCGTGATGATTTTCTCACTCCTACTAGTGAATGTAATGTAACACACACCCATACAACGCGCACCACCCCGTGATGTTTTTCTCACTCCTACTAGTGAATGTAATGTAACACACACCCATACAACGCGCACCACCCCGTGATGATTTTCTCACTCCTACTAGTGAATGTAATGTAACACACACCCATACAACGCGCACCACCTCGTGATGTTTTTCTCACTCCTACTAGTGAATGTAATGTAACACACACCCATACAACGCGCACCACCCCGTGATGTTTTTCTCACTCCTAGTAGTGAATGTAATGTAACACACACCCATAAAATGCGCACCACCCCGTGATGTTTTTCTCACTCCTACTAGTGAATGTAATGTAACACACACCCATACAATGCGCACCACCCCGTGATGTTTTTCTCACTCCTACTAGTGAATGTAGTGTAACACACACCCATACAATGCGCACCACCCGTGATGCTTTTCTCACTGCTACTAGTGAATGTAGTGTAACACACACCCATAAAATGCGCACCACCCCGTGATGTTTTTCTCACTCCTACTAGTGAATGTAATGTAACACACACCCATACAATGCGCACCACCCCGTGATGATTTTCTCACTCCTACTAGTTAATGTAATGTAACACACACCCATACAATGCGCACCACCCCGTGATGTTTTTCTCACTCCTACTAGTGAATGTAATGTAACACACACCCATACAACGCGCACCACCCCGTGATGATTTTCTCACTCCTACTAGTGAATGTAATGTAACACACACCCATACAATGGGCACCACCCCGTGATGTTTTTCTCACTCCTACTAGTGAATGTAATGTAACACACACCCATACAATGCGCACCACCCCGTGATGATTTTCTCACTCCTACTAGTGAATCTAATGTAACAAACACCCATACAATGCGCACCACCCCGTGATGTTTTTCTCACTCCTACTAGTGAATGTAATGTAACACACACCCATACAATGCGCACCACCCCGTGATGATTTTCTCACTCCAACTAGTGAATCCAATGTAACACACACCCATACAATGCGCACCACCCCGTGATGTTTTTCTCACTCCTACTAGTGAATGTAATGTAACACACACCCATACAACGCGCACCACCCCGTGATGTTTTTCTCACTCCTACTAGTGAATGTAATGTAACACACACCCATACAACGCGCACCACCCCGTGATGTTTTTCTCACTCCTACTAGTGAATGTAATGTAACACACACCCATACAACGCGCACCACCCCGTGATGTTTTTCTCACTCCTACTAGTGAATGTAGTGTAACACACACCCATACAATGCGCACCACCCCGTGATGTTTTTCTCACTCCTACTAGTGAATGTAGTGTAACACACACCCATACAATGCGCACCACCCCGTGATGCTTTTCTCACTGCTAGTAGTGAATGTAGTGTAACACACACCCATACAAAGCTCACCACCCCGTGATGATTTTCTCACTCCTACTAGTGAATGTAATGTAACACACACCCATACAATGCGCACCACCCCGTGATGTTTTTCTCACTCCTACTAGTGAATGTAATGTAACACACACCCATACAATGCGCACCACCCCGTGATGTTTTTCTCACTCCTACTAGTGAATCTAATGTAACACACACCCATACAATGCGCACCACCCCGTGATGTTTTTCTCACTCCTACTAGTGAATGTAATGTAACACACACCCATACAATGCGCACCACCCCGTGATGTTTTTCTCACTCCTACTAGTGAATGTAATGTAACACACACCCATACAATGCGCACCACCCCGTGATGTTTTTCTCACTCCTACTAGTGAATGTAATGTAACACACACCCATACAATGCGCACCACCCCGTGATGTTTTTCTCACTCCTACTAGTGAATCTAATGTAACACACACCCATACAATGCCCATCACCCCGTGATGTTTTTCTCACTCCTACTAGTGAATCTAATGTAACACACACCCATACAATGCGCACCACCCCGTGATGTTTTTCTCACTCCTACTAGTGAATGTAATGTAACACACACCCATACAATGCGCACCACCCCGTGATGTTTTTCTCACTCCTATTAGTGAATGTAATGTAACACACACCCATACAATGCGCACCACCCCTTGATGTTTTTCTCACTCCTACTAGTGAATGTAATGTAACACACACCCATACAATGCGCACCACCCCGTGATGTTTTTCTCACTCCTACTAGTGAATGTAATGTAAGACACACCCATACAATGCGCACCACCCCGTGATGTTTTTCTCACTCCTACTAGTGAATCTAATGTAAGACACACCCATACAAGGCGCACCACCCCGTGATGTTTTTCTCACTCCTACTAGTGAATGTAATGTAACACACACCCATACAATGCGCACCACCCCGTGTTTTTTTTCTCACTCCTACTAGTGAATCTAATGTAACACACACCCATACAATGCGCACCACCCCGTGATGTTTTTCTCACTCCTACTAGTGAATGTAATGTAACACACACCCAT
The DNA here is from genome assembly GCF_034190915.1 of Cavia porcellus. Taxonomy (NCBI): domain Eukaryota; kingdom Metazoa; phylum Chordata; class Mammalia; order Rodentia; family Caviidae; genus Cavia; species Cavia porcellus. The sequence goes on along the minus strand of NW_026947876.1, from coordinate 66,891 downwards.
ACAATGCGCACCATCCCGTGATGATTTTCTCACTCCTACTAGTGAATCTAATGTAACAAACACCCATAAAATGCGCACCACCCCGTGATGTTTTTCTCACTCCTACTAGTGAATGTAATGTAACACACACCCATACAATGCGCACCACCCCGTGATGTTTTTCTCACTCCTACTAGTGAATCTAATGTAACACACACCCATACAAGGCGCACCACCCCGTGATATTTTTCTCACTCCTACTAGTGAATGTAATGTAAGACACACCCATACAATGCGCACCACCCCGTGATGTTTTTCTCACTCCTACTAGTGAATGTAATGTAACACACAAATATAAAATGCGCACCACCCCGTGATGTTTTTCTCACTCCTACTAGTGAATGTAATGTAACACACACCCATACAATGCGCACCACCCCGTGATGATTTTCTCACTCCTACTAGTGAATCTAATGTAACACACACCCATACAATGCGCACCACCCCGTGATGTTTTTCTCACTCCTACTAGTGAATGTAATGTAACACACACCCATACAATGCGCACCACCCCGTGATGTTTTTCTCACTCCTACTAGTGAATGTAATGTAACACACACCCATACAATGCACACCACCCCGTGATGATTTTCTCACTCCTACTAGTGAATCTAATGTAACACACACCCATACAATGTGCACCACCCCGTGATGTTTTTCTCACTCCTACTAGTGAATCTAATGTAACACACACCCATACAATGCGCACCACCCCGTGATGTTTTTCTCACTCCTACGAGTGAATGTAATGTAACACACACCCATACAATGCGCACCACCCGTGATGTTTTTCTCACTCCTACGAGTGAATGTAATGTAACACACACCCATACAATGCGCACCAGCCCGTGATGTTTTTCTCACTCCTACTAGTGAATCTAATGTAACACACACCCATACAAGGCGCACCACCCCGTGATGTTTTTCCTCACTCCTACTAGTGAATGTAATGTAACACACCCATACAATGCGCACCACCCCGTGATGTTTTTCTCACTCCTACGAGTGAATGTAATGTAACACACACCCATACAATGCGCACCACCCCGTGATGTTTTTCTCACTCCTACTAGTGAATCTAATGTAACACACACCCATACAAGGCGCACCACCCCGTGATGTTTTTCTCACTCCTACTAGTGAATGTAATGTAACACACACCCATACAATGCGCACCACCCCGTGATGTTTTTCTCACTCCTACGAGTGAATGTAATGTAACACACACCCATACAATGCGCACCACCCGTGATGTTTTTCTCACTCCTACGAGTGAATGTAATGTAACACACACCCATACAATGCGCACCACCCCGTGATGTTTTTCTCTCTCCTAATAGTGAATGTAATGTAACACACACCCATACAATGCGCACCACCCCGTGATGTTTTTCTCACTCCTACTAGTGAATGTAATGTAACACACACCCATACAATGCGCACCACCCCGTGATGTTTTTCTCACTTCTTCTAGTGAATGTAATGTAACACACCCATACAATGCGCACCACCCCGTGATGTTTTTCTCACTCCTACTAGTGAATGTAATGTAACACACACCCATACAATGCGCAACACCCCGTGATGTTTTTCTCACTCCTACTAGTGAATGTAATGTAACACACACCCATACAATGCGCACCACCCCGTGATGTTTTTCTCACTCCTAATAGTGAGTGTAGTGTAACACACACCCATACAATGCGCACCACCCCGTGATGTTTTTCTCACTCCTACTAGTGAATCTAATGTAACACACACCCATACAATGCGCACCACCCCGTGATGTTTTTCTCACTCCTACTAGTAAATCTAATGTAACACACACCCATACAATGCGCACCACCCCGTGATGTTTTTCTCACTCCTACGAGTGAATGTAATGTAACACACACCCATACAATGCGCACCACCCGTGATGTTTTTCTCACTCCTACGAGTGAATGTAATGTAACACACACCCATACAATGCGCACCAGCCCGTGATGTTTTTCTCACTCCTACTAGTGAATCTAATGTAACACACACCCATACAAGGCGCACCACCCCGTGATGTTTTTCTCACTCCTACTAGTGAATGTAATGTAACACACACCCATACAATGCGCACCACCCCGTGATGTTTTTCTCACTCCTACGAGTGAATGTAATGTAACACACACCCATACAATGCGCACCACCCCGTGATGTTTTTCTCACTCCTACTAGTGAATCTAATGTAACACACACCCATACAAGGCGCACCACCCCGTGATGTTTTTCTCACTCCTACTAGTGAATGTAATGTAACACACACCCATAAAATGCGCACCACCCCGTGATGTTTTTCTCACTCCTACGAGTGAATGTAATGTAACACACACCCATACAATGCGCACCACCCGTGATGTTTTTCTCACTCCTACGAGTGAATGTAATGTAACACACACCCATACAATGCGCACCACCCCGTGATGTTTTTCTCTCTCCTAATAGTGAATGTAATGTAACACACACCCATACAAAGCGCACCACCCCGTGATGTTTTTCTCACTCCTACTAGTGAATGTAATGTAACACACACCCATACAATGCGCACCACCCCGTGATGTTTTTCTCACTGCTTCTAGTGAATGTAATGTAACACACCCATACAATGCGCACCACCCCGTGATGTTTTTCTCACTCCTACTAGTGAATGTAATGTAACACACACCCATACAATGCGCACCACCCCGTGATGTTTTTCTCACTCCTACTAGTGAATGTAATGTAACACACACCCATACAATGCGCACCACCCCGTGATGTTTTTCTCACTCCTAATAGTGAGTGTAGTGTAACACACACCCATACAATGCGCACCACCCCGTGATGTTTTTCTCACTCCTACTAGTTAATCTAATGTAACACACACCCATACAATGCGAACCACCCCGTGATGTTTTTCTCACTCCTACTAGTGAATGTAATGTAACACACACCCATACAATGCGCACCACCCCGTGATGTTTTTCTCACTCCTACTAGTGAATGTAATGTAACACACACCCATACAATGCGCACCACCCCGTGATGTTTTTCTCACTCCTAATAGTGAGTGTAGTGTAACACACACCCATACAATGCGCACCACCCCGTGATGTTTTTCTCACTCCTACTAGTTAATCTAATGTAACACACACCCATACAATGCGCACCACCCCGTGATGTTTTTCTCACTCCTACTAGTGAATGTAATGTAACACACACCCATACAATGCGCACCAACCCGTGATGATTTTCTCACTCCTACTAGTGAATGTAATGTAACACACACCCATACAACGCGCACCACCCCGTGATGTTTTTCTCACTCCTACTAGTGAATGTAATGTAACACACACCCATACAACGCGCACCACCCCGTGATGATTTTCTCACTCCTACTAGTGAATGTAATGTAACACACACCCATATAACGCGCACCACCTCGTGATGTTTTTCTCACTCCTACTAGTGAATGTAATGTAACACACACCCATACAACGCGCACCACCCCGTGATGTTTTTCTCACTCCTAGTAGTGAATGTAATGTAACACACACCCATAAAATGCGCACCACCCCGTGATGTTTTTCTCACTCCTACTAGTGAATGTAGTGTAACACACACCCATACAATGCGCACCACCCCGTGATGTTTTTCTCACTCCTACTAGTGAATGTAGTGTAACACACACCCATACAATGCGCACCACCCCGTGATGCTTTTCTCACTGCTACTAGTGAATGTAGTGTAACACACACCCATACAATGCGCACCACCCCGTGATGTTTTTCTCACTCCTACTAGTGAATGTAATGTAACACACACCCATACAATGCGCACCACCCCGTGATGATTTTCTCACTCCTACTAGTTAATGTAATGTAACACACACCCATACAATTCGCACCACCCCGTGATGTTTTTCTCACTCCTACTAGTGAATGTAATGTAACACACACCCATACAACGCGCACCACCCCGTGATGATTTTCTCACTCCTACTAGTGAATGTAATGTAACACACACCCATACAATGGGCACCACCCCGTGATGTTTTTCTCACTCCTACTAGTGAATGTAATGTAACACACACCCATACAATGCGCACCACCCCGTGATGATTTTCTCACTCCTACTAGTGAATCTAATGTAACAAACACCCATACAATGCGCACCACCCCGTGATGTTTTTCTCACTCCTACTAGTGAATGTAATGTAACACACACCCATACAATGCGCACCACCCCGTGATGATTTTCTCACTCCAACTAGTGAATCCAATGTAACACACACCCATACAATGCGCACCACCCCGTGATGTTTTTCTCACTCCTACTAGTGAATGTAATGTAACACACACCCATACAACGCGCACCACCCCGTGATGTTTTTCTCACTCCTACTAGTGAATGTAATGTAACACACACCCATACAACGCGCACCACCCCGTGATGTTTTTCTCACTCCTACTAGTGAATGTAATGTAACACACACCCATACAACGCGCACCACGCCGTGATGTTTTTCTCACTCCTACTAGTGAATGTAGTGTAACACACACCCATACAATGCGCACCACCCCGTGATGTTTTTCTCACTCCTACTAGTGAATGTAGTGTAACACACACCCATACAATGCGCACCACCCCGTGATGCTTTTCTCACAGCTAGTAGTGAATGTAGTGTAACACACACCCATACAATGCTCACCACCCCGTGATGATTTTCTCACTCCTACTAGTGAATGTAATGTAACACACACCCATACAATGCGCACCACCCCGTGATGTTTTTCTCACTCATACTAGTGAATGTAATGTAACACACACCCATACAATGCGCACCACCCCGTGATGTTTTTCTCACTCCTACTAGTGAATCTAATGTAACACACACCCATACAATGCGCACCACCCCGTGATGTTTTTCTCACTCCTACTAGTGAATGTAATGTAACACACACCCATACAATGCGCACCACCCCGTGATGTTTTTCTCACTCCTACTAGTGAATGTAATGTAACACACACCCATACAATGCGCACCACCCCGTGATGTTTTTCTCACTCCTACTAGTGAATGTAATGTAACACACACCCATACAATGCGCACCACCCCGTGATGTTTTTCTCACTCCTACTAGTGAATCTAATGTAACACACACCCATACAATGCCCATCACCCCGTGATGTTTTTCTCACTCCTACTAGTGAATCTAATGTAACACACACCCATACAATGCGCACCACCCCGTGATGTTTTTCTCACTCCTACTAGTGAATGTAATGTAACACACACCCATACAATGCGCACCAACCCGTGATGTTTTTCTCACTCCTATTAGTGAATGTAATGTAACACACACCCATACAATGCGCACCACCCCGTGATGTTTTTCTCACTCCTACTAGTGAATGTAATGTAACACACACCGATACAATGCGCACCACCCCGTGATGTTTTTCTCACTCCTACTAGTGAATGTAATGTAAGACACACCCATACAATGCGCACCACCCCGTGATGTTTTTCTCACTCCTACTAGTGAATCTAATGTAAGACACACCCATACAAGGCGCACCACCCCGTGATGTTTTTCTCACTCCTACTAGTGAATGTAATGTAACACACACCCATACAATGCGCACCACCCCGTGTTTTTTTTCTCACTCCTACTAGTGAATGTAATGTAACACACACCCATACAATGCGCACCACCCCGTGATGTTTTTCTCACTCCTACTAGTGAATGTAATGTAACACACACCCATACAATGCGCACCACCCCGTGATGTTTTTCTCACTGCTTCTAGTGAATGTAATGTAACACACCCATACAATGCGCACCACCCCGTGATGTTTTTCTCACTCCTACTAGTGAATGTAATGTAACACACACCCATACAATGCGCACCACCCCGTGATGTTTTTCTCACTCCTACTAGTGAATGTAATGTAACACACACCCATACAATGCGCACCACCCCGTGATGTTTTTCTCACTCCTAATAGTGAGTGTAGTGTAACACACACCCATACAATGCGCACCACCCCGTGATGTTTTTCTCACTCCTACTATTGAACCTAATGTAACACACACCCATACAATGCGCACCACCCCGTGATGTTTTTCTCACTCCTACGAGTGAATGTAATGTAACACACACCCATACAATGCGCACCACCCGTGATGTTTTTCTCACTCCTACGAGTGAATGTAATGTAACACACACCCATACAATGCGCACCAGCCCGTGATGTTTTTCTCACTCCTACTAGTGAATCTAATGTAACACACACCCATACAAGGCGCACCACCCCGTGATGTTTTTCTCACTCCTACTAGTGAATGTAATGTAACACACACCCATACAATGCGCACCACCCCGTGATGTTTTTCTCACTCCTACGAGTGAATGTAATGTAACACACACCCATACAATGCGCACCACCCCGTGATGTTTTTCTCACTCCTACTAGTGAATCTAATGTAACACACACCCATACAAGGCGCACCACCCCGTGATGTTTTTCTCACTCCTACTAGTGAATGTAATGTAACACACACCCATAAAATGCGCACCACCCCGTGATGTTTTTCTCACTCCTACGAGTGAATGTAATGTAACACACACCCATACAATGCGCACCACCCGTGATGTTTTTCTCACTCCTACGAGTGAATGTAATGTAACACACACCCATACAATGCGCACCACCCCGTGATGTTTTTCTCTCTCCTAATAGTGAATGTAATGTAACACACACCCATACAATGCGCACCACCCCGTGATGTTTTTCTCACTCCTACTACTGAATGTAATGTAACACACACCCATACAATGCGCACCACCCCGTGATGTTTTTCTCACTGCTTCTAGTGAATGTAATGTAACACACCCATACAATGCGCACCACCCCGTGATGTTTTTCTCACTCCTACTAGTGAATGTAATGTAACACACACCCATACAATGCGCACCACCCCGTGATGTTTTTCTCACTCCTACTAGTGAATGTAATGTAACACACACCCATACAATGCGCACCACCCCGTGATGTTTTTCTCACTCCTAATAGTGAGTGTAGTGTAACACACACCCATACAATGCGCACCACCCCGTGATGTTTTTCTCACTCCTACTAGTTAATCTAATGTAACACACACCCATACAATGCGCACCACCCCGTGATGTTTTTCTCACTCCTACTACTGAATGTAATGTAACACACACCCATACAATGCGCACCACCCCGTGATGTTTTTCTCACTCCTACTAGTGAATGTAATGTAACACACACCCATACAATGCGCACCACCCCGTGATGTTTTTCTCACTCCTACTAGTGAATGTAATGTAACACACACCCATACAATGCGCACCACCCCGTGATGTTTTTCTCACTGCTTCTAGTGAATGTAATGTAACACACCCATACAATGCGCACCACCCCGTGATGTTTTTCTCACTCCTACTAGTGAATGTAATGTAACACACACCCATACAATGCGCAACACCCCGTGATGTTTTTCTCACTCCTACTAGTGAATGTAATGTAACACACACCCATACAATGCGCACCACCCCGTGATGTTTTTCTCACTCCTAATAGTGAGTGTAGTGTAACACACACCCATACAATGCGCACCACCCCGTGATGTTTTTCTCACTCCTACTAGTGAATCTAATGTAACACACACCCATACAATGCGCACCACCCCGTGATGTTTTTCTCACTCCTACTAGTGAATCTAATGTAACACACACCCATACAATGCGCACCACCCCGTGATGTTTTTCTCACTCCTACGAGTGAATGTAATGTAACACACACCCATACAATGCGCACCACCCGTGATGTTTTTCTCACTCCTACGAGTGAATGTAATGTAACACACACCCATACAATGCGCACCAGCCCGTGATGTTTTTCTCACTCCTACTAGTGAATCTAATGTAACACACACCCATACAAGGCGCACCACCCCGTGATGTTTTTCTCACTCCTACTAGTGAATGTAATGTAACACACACCCATACAATGCGCACCACCCCGTGATGTTTTTTTCACTCCTACGAGTGAATGTAATGTAACACACACCCATACAATGCGCACCACCCCGTGATGTTTTTCTCACTCCTACTAGTGAATCTAATGTAACACACACCCATACAAGGCGCACCACCCCGTGATGTTTTTCTCACTCCTACTAGTGAATGTAATGTAACACACACCCATAAAATGCGCACCACCCCGTGATGTTTTTCTCACTCCTACGAGTGAATGTAATGTAACACACACCCATACAATGCGCACCACCCGTGATGTTTTTCTCACTCCTACGAGTGAATGTAATGTAACACACACCCATACAATGCGCACCACCCCGTGATGTTTTTCTCTCTCCTAATAGTGAATGTAATGTAACACACACCCATACAATGCGCACCACCCCGTGATGTTTTTCTCACTCCTACTAGTGAATGTAATGTAACACACACCCATACAATGCGCACCACCCCGTGATGTTTTTCTCACTGCTTCTAGTGAATGTAATGTAACACACCCATACAATGCGCACCACCCCGTGATGTTTTTCTCACTCCTACTAGTGAATGTAATGTAACACACACCCATACAATGCGCACCACCCCGTGATGTTTTTCTCACTCCTACTAGTGAATGTAATGTAACACACACCCATACAATGCGCACCACCCCGTGATGTTTTTCTCACTCCTAATAGTGAGTGTAGTGTAACACACACCCATACAATGCGCACCACCCCGTGATGTTTTTCTCACTCCTACTAGTTAATCTAATGTAACACACACCCATACAATGCGCACCACCCCGTGATGTTTTTCTCACTCCTACTAGTGAATGTAATGTAACACACACCCATACAATGCGCACCACCCCGTGATGTTTTTCTCACTCCTACTAGTGAATGTAATGTAACACACACCCATACAATGCGCACCACCCCGTGATGTTTTTCTCACTCCTAATAGTGAGTGTAGTGTAACACACACCCATACAATGCGCACCACCCCGTGATGTTTTTCTCACTCCTACTAGTTAATCTAATGTAACACACACCCATACAATGCGCACCACCCCGTGATGTTTTTCTCACTCCTACTAGTGAATGTAATGTAACACACACCCATACAATGCGCACCAACCCGTGATGATTTTCTCACTCCTACTAGTGAATGTAATGTAACACACACCCATACAACGCGCACCACCCCGTGATGTTTTTCTCACTCCTACTAGTGAATGTAATGTAACACACACCCATACAACGCGCACCACCCCGTGATGATTTTCTCACTCCTACTAGTGAATGTAATGTAACACACACCCATACAACGCGCACCACCTCGTGATGTTTTTCTCACTCCTACTAGTGAATGTAATGTAACACACACCCATACAACGCGCACCACCCCGTGATGTTTTTCTCACTCCTAGTAGTGAATGTAATGTAACACACACCCATAAAATGCGCACCACCCCGTGATGTTTTTCTCACTCCTACTAGTGAATGTAGTGTAACACACACCCATACAATGCGCACCACCCCGTGATGTTTTTCTCACTCCTACTAGTGAATGTAGTGTAACACACACCCATACAATGCGCACCACCCCGTGATGCTTTTCTCACTGCTACTAGTGAATGTAGTGTAACACGCACCCATACAATGCGCACCACCCCGTGATGTTTTTCTCACTCCTACTAGTGAATGTAATGTAACACACACCCATACAATGCGCACCACCCCGTGATGATTTTCTCACTCCTACTAGTTAATGTAATGTAACACACACCCATACAATTCGCACCACCCCGTGATGTTTTTCTCACTCCTACTAGTGAATGTAATGTAACACACACCCATACAACGCGCACCACCCCGTGATGATTTTCTCACTCCTACTAGTGAATGTAATGTAACACACACCCATACAATGGGCACCACCCCGTGATGTTTTTCTCACTCCTACTAGTGAATGTAATGTAACACACACCCATACAATGCGCACCACCCCGTGATGATTTTCTCACTCCTACTAGTGAATCTAATGTAACAAACACCCATACAATGCGCACCACCCCGTGATGTTTTTCTCACTCCTACTAGTGAATGTAATGTAACACACACCCATACAATGCGCACCACCCCGTGATGATTTTCTCACTCCAACTAGTGAATCCAATGTAACACACACCCATACAATGCGCACCACCCCGTGATGTTTTTCTCACTCCTACTAGTGAATGTAATGTAACACACACCCATACAACGCGCACCACCCCGTGATGTTTTTCTCACTCCTACTAGTGAATGTAATGTAACACACACCCATACAACGCGCACCACCCCGTGATGTTTTTCTCACTCCTACTAGTGAATGTAATGTGACACACACCCATACAACGCGCACCACCCCGTGATGTTTTTCTCACTCCTACTAGTGAATGTAGTGTAACACACACCCATACAATGCGCACCACCCCGTGATGTTTTTCTCACTCCTACTAGTGAATGTAGTGTAACACACACCCATACAATGCGCACCACCCCGTGATGCTTTTCTCACAGCTAGTAGTGAATGTAGTGTAACACACACCCATACAATGCTCACCACCCCGTGATGATTTTCTCACTCCTACTAGTGAATGTAATGTAACACACACCCATACAATGCGCACCACCCCGTGATGTTTTTCTCACTCATACTAGTGAATGTAATGTAACACACACCCATACAATGCGCACCACCCCGTGATGTTTTTCTCACTCCTACTAGTGAATCTAATGTAACACACACCCATACAATGCGCACCACCCCGTGATGTTTTTCTCACTCCTACTAGTGAATGTAATGTAACACACACCCATACAATGCGCACCACCCCGTGATGTTTTTCTCACTCCTACTAGTGAATGTAATGTAACACACACCCATACAATGCGCACCACCCCGTGATGTTTTTCTCACTCCTACTAGTGAATGTAATGTAACACACACCCATACAATGCGCACCACCCCGTGATGTTTTTCTCACTCCTACTAGTGAATCTAATGTAACACACACCCATACAATGCCCATCACCCCGTGATGTTTTTCTCACTCCTACTAGTGAATCTAATGTAACACACACCCATACAATGCGCACCACCCCGTGATGTTTTTCTCACTCCTACTAGTGAATGTAATGTAACACACACCCATACAATGCGCACCACCCCGTGATGTTTTTCTCACTCCTATTAGTGAATGTAATGTAACACACACCCATACAATGCGCACCACCCCGTGATGTTTTTCTCACTCCTACTAGTGAATGTAATGTAACACACACCGATACAATGCGCACCACCCCGTGATGTTTTTCTCACTCCTACTAGTGAATGTAATGTAAGACACACCCATACAATGCGCACCACCCCGTGATGTTTTTCTCACTCCTACTAGTGGATCTAATGTAAGACACACCCATACAAGGCGCACCACCCCGTGATGTTTTTCTCACTCCTACTAGTGAATGTAATTTAACACACACCCATACAATGCGCACCACCCCGTGTTTTTTTTCTCACTCCTACTAGTGAATGTAATGTAACACACACCCATACAATGCGCACCACCCCGTGATGTTTTTCTCACTCCTACTAGTGAATGTAATGTAACACACACCCATACAATGCGCACCACCCCGTGTTTTTTTTCTCAATCCTACTAGTGAATCTAATGTAACACACACCCATACAATGCGCACCACCCCGTGATGTTTTTCTCACTCCTACGAGTGAATGTAATGTAACACACACCCATACAATGCGCACCACCCGTGATGTTTTTCTCACTCCTACGAGTGAATGTAATGTAACACACACCCATACAATGCGCACCACCCCGTGATGTTTTTCTCTCTCCTAATAGTGAATGTAATGTAACACACACCCATACAATGCGCACCACCCCGTGATGTTTTTCTCACTCCTACTAGTGAATGTAATGTAACACACACCCATACAATGCGCACCACCCCGTGATGTTTTTCTCACTGCTTCTAGTGAATGTAATGTAACACACCCATACAATGCGCACCACCCCGTGATGTTTTTCTCACTCCTACTAGTGAATGTAATGTAACACACACCCATACAATGCGCACCACCCCGTGATGTTTTTCTCACTCCTACTAGTGAATGTAATGTAACACACACCCATACAATGCGCACCACCCCGTGATGTTTTTCTCACTCCTAATAGTGAGTGTAGTGTAACACACACCCATACAATGCGCACCACCCCGTGATGTTTTTCTCACTCCTACTAGTGAACCTAATGTAACACACACCCATACAATGCGCACCACCCCGTGATGTTTTTCTCACTCCTACGAGTGAATGTAATGTAACACACACCCATACAATGCGCACCACCCGTGATGTTTTTCTCACTCCTACGAGTGAATGTAATGTAACACACACCCATACAATGCGCACCAGCCCGTGATGTTTTTCTCACTCCTACTAGTGAATCTAATGTAACACACACCCATACAAGGCGCACCACCCCGTGATGTTTTTCTCACTCCTACTAGTGAATGTAATGTAACACACACCCATACAATGCGCACCACCCCGTGATGTTTTTCTCACTCCTACGAGTGAATGTAATGTAACACACACCCATACAATGCGCACCACCCCGTGATGTTTTTCTCACTCCTACTAGTGAATCTAATGTAACACACACCCATACAAGGTGCACCACCCCGTGATGTTTTTCTCACTCCTACTAGTGAATGTAATGTAACACACACCCATAAAATGCGCACCACCCCGTGATGTTTTTCTCACTCCTACGAGTGAATGTAATGTAACACACACCCATACAATGCGCACCACCCGTGATGTTTTTCTCACTCCTACGAGTGAATGTAATGTAACACACACCCATACAATGCGCACCACCCCGTGATGTTTTTCTCTCTCCTAATAGTGAATGTAATGTAACACACACCCATACAATGCGCACCACCCCGTGATGTTTTTCTCACTCCTACTAGTGAATGTAATGTAACACACACCCATACAATGCGCACCACCCCGTGATGTTTTTCTCACTGCTTCTAGTGAATGTAATGTAACACACCCATACAATGCGCACCACCCCGTGATGTTTTTCTCACTCCTACTAGTGAATGTAATGTAACACACACCCATACAATGCGCACCACCCCGTGATGTTTTTCTCACTCCTACTAGTGAATGTAATGTAACACACACCCATACAATGCGCACCACCCCGTGATGTTTTTCTCACTCCTAATAGTGAGTGTAGTGTAACACACACCCATACAATGCGCACCACCCCGTGATGTTTTTCTCACTCCGACTAGTTAATCTAATGTAACACACACCCATACAATGCGCACCACCCCGTGATGTTTTTCTCACTCCTACTACTGAATGTAATGTAACACACACCCATACAATGCGCACCACCCCGTGATGTTTTTCTCACTCCTACTAGTGAATGTAATGTAACACACACCCATACAATGCGCACCACCCCGTGATGTTTTTCTTACTCCTAATAGTGAGTGTAGTGTAACACACACCCATACAATGCGCACCACCCCGTGATGTTTTTCTCACTCCTACTAGTTAATCTAATGTAACACACACCCATACAATGCGCACCACCCCGTGATGTTTTTCTCACTCCTACTAGTGAATGTAATGTAACACACACCCATACAATGCGCACCAACCCGTGATGATTTTCTCACTCCTACTAGTGAATGTAATGTAACACACACCCATACAACGCGCACCACCCCGTGATGTTTTTCTCACTCCTACTAGTGAATGTAATGTAACACACACCCACACAACGCGCACCAACCCGTGATGATTTTCTCACTCCTACTAGTGAATGTAATGTAACACACACCCATACAACGCGCACCACCTCGTGATGTTTTTCTCACTCCTACTAGTGAATGTAATGTAACACACACCCATACAACGCGCACCACCCCGTGATGTTTTTCTCACTCCTAGTAGTGAATGTAATGTAACACACACCCATAAAATGCGCACCACCCCGTGATGTTTTTCTCACTCCTACTAGTGAATGTAGTGTAACACACACCCATACAATGCGCACCACCCCGTGATGTTTTTCTCACTCCTACTAGTGAATGTAGTGTAACACACACCCATACAATGCGCACCACCCCGTGATGCTTTTCTCACTGCTACTAGTGAATGTAGTGTAACACACACCCATACAATGCGCACCACCCCGTGATGTTTTTCTCACTCCTACTAGTGAATGTAATGTAACACACACCCATACAATGCGCACCACCCCGTGATGATTTTCTCACTCCTACTAGTTAATGTAATGTAACACACACCCATACAATGCGCACCACCCCGTGATGTTTTTCTCACTCCTACTAGTGAATGTAATGTAACACACACCCATAAAACGCGCACCACCCCGTGATGATTTTCTCACTCCTACTAGTGAATGTAATGTAACACACACCCATACAATGGGCACCACCCCGTGATGTTTTTCTCACTCCTACTAGTGAATGTAATGTAACACACACCCATACAATGCGCACCACCCCGTGATGATTTTCTCACTCCTACTAGTGAATCTAATGTAACAAACACCCATACAATGCGCACCACCCCGTGATGTTTTTCTCACTCCTACTAGTGAATGTAATGTAACACACACCCATACAATGCGCACCACCCCGTGATGATTTTCTCACTCCAACTAGTGAATCCAATGTAACACACACCCATAAAATGCGCACCACCCCGTGATGTTTTTCTCACTCCTACTAGTGAATGTAATGTAACACACACCCATACAACGCGCACCACCCCGTGATGTTTTTCTCACTCCTACTAGTGAATGTAATGTAACACACACCCACACAACGCGCACCACCCCGTGATGTTTTTCTCACTCCTACTAGTGAATGTAATGTAACACACACCCATACAACGCGCACCACGCCGTGATGTTTTTCTCACTCCTACTACTGAATGTAGTGTAACACACACCCATACAATGCGCACCACCCCGTGATGTTTTTCTCACTCCTACTAGTGAATGTAGTGTAACACACACCCATACAATGCGCACCACCCCGTGATGCTTTTCTCACAGCTAGTAGTGAATGTAGTGTAACACACACCCATACAATGCTCACCACCCCGTGATGATTTTCTCACTCCTACTAGTGAATGTAATGTAACACACACCCATACAATGCGCACCACCCCGTGATGTTTTTCTCACTCCTACTAGTGAATGTAATGTAACACACACCCATACAATGCGCACCACCCCGTGATGTTTTTCTCACTCCTACTAGTGAATCTAATGTAACACACACCCATACAATGCGCACCACCCCGTGATGTTTTTCTCACTCCTACTAGTGAATGTAATGTAACACACACCCATACAATGCGCACCACCCCGTGATGTTTTTCTCACTCCTACTAGTGAATGTAATGTAACACACACCCATACAATGCGCACCACACCGTGATGTTTTTCTCACTCCTACTAGTGAATGTAATGTAACACACACCCATACAATGCGCACCACCCCGTGATGTTTTTCTCACTCCTACTAGTGAATCTAATGTAACACACACCCATACAATGCCCATCACCCCGTGATGTTTTTCTCACTCCTACTAGTGAATCTAATGTAACACACACCCATACAATGCGCACCACCCCGTGATGTTTTTCTCACTCCTACTAGTGAATGTAATGTAACACACACCCATACAATGCGCACCACCCCGTGATGTTTTTCTCACTCCTATTAGTGAATGTAATGTAACACACACCCATACAATGCGCACCACCCCGTGATGTTTTTCTCACTCCTACTAGTGAATGTAATGTAACACACACCCATACAATGCGCACCACCCCGTGATGTTTTTCTCACTCCTACTAGTGAATGTAATGTAAGACACACCCATACAATGCGCACCACCCCGTGATGTTTTTCTCACTCCTACTAGTGAATCTAATGTAAGACACACCCATACAAGGCGCACCACCCCGTGATGTTTTTCTCACTCCTACTAGTGAATGTAATGTAACACACACCCATACAATGCGCACCACCCCGTGTTTTTTTTCTCACTCCTACTAGTGAATCTAATGTAACACACACCCATACAATGCGCACCACCCCGTGATGTTTTTCTCACTCCTACTAGTGAATGTAATGTAACACACACCCATACAATGCGCACCACCCCGTAATTTTTTTCTCAGTCCTACTAGTGAATGTAATGTAACACACACCCATACAATGCGCACCATCCCGTGATGATTTTCTCACTCCTACTAGTGAATCTAATGTAACAAACACCCATAAAATGCGCACCACCCCGTGATGTTTTTCTCACTCCTACTAGTGAATGTAATGTAACACACACCCATACAATGCGCACCACCCCGTGATGTTTTTCTCACTCCTACTAGTGAATCTAATGTAACACACACCCATACAAGGCGCACCACCCCGTGATGTTTTTCTCACTCCTACTAGTGAATGTAATGTAACACACACCCATACAATGCGCACCACCCCGTGATGTTTTTCTCACTCCTACTAGTGAATGTAATGTAACACACACCCATAAAATGCGCACCACCCCATGATGTTTTTCTCACTCCTACTAGTGAATGTAATGTAACACACACCCATACAATGCGCACCACCCCGTGATGATTTTCTCAATCCTACTAGTGAATCTAATGTAACACACACCCATACAATGCGCACCACCCCGTGATGTTTTTCTCACTCCTACTAGTGAATGTAATGTAACACACATCCATACAATGCGAACCACCCCGTGATGTTTTTCTCACTCCTACTAGTGAATGTAATGTAACACACACCCATACAATGCGCACCACCCCGTGATTTTCTCACTCCTACTAGTGAATCTAATGTAACACACACCCATACAATGCGCACCACCCCGTGATGTTTTTCTCACTCCTACTAGTGAATGTAATGTAACACACACCCATACAATGCGCACCACCCCGTGATGTTTTTCTCACTCCTACGAGTGAATGTAATGTAACACACACCCATACAATGCGCACCACCCCGTGATGTTTTTCTCACTCCTACGAGTGAATGTAATGTAACACACAACCATACAATGCGCACCACCCCGTGATGTTTTTCTCACTCCTACTAGTGAATGTAATGTAACACACACCCATACAATGCGCACCACCCCGTGATGTTTTTCTCACTCCTACTAGTGAATGTAATGTAACACACACCCATACAATGCGCACCACCCCGTGATGTTTTTCTCACTCCTACTAGTGAATGTAATGTAACACACACCCATACAATGCGCACCACCCGTGATGTTTTTCTCACTCCTAATAGTGAGTGTAGTGTAACACACACCCATACAATGCGCACCACCCCGTGATGTTTTTCTCACTCCTACTAGTTAATCTAATGTAAGACACACCCATACAATGCGCACCACCCCGTGGTGTTTTTCTCACTCCTACTAGTGAATGTAATGTAACACACACCCATACAACGCGCACCACCCCGTGATGTTTTTCTCACTCCTACTAGTGAATGTAATGTAACACACACCCTTACAACGCGCACCACCCCATGATGATTTTCTCACTCCTACTAGTGAATGTAATGTAACACACACCCATACAACGCGCACCACCCCGTGATGTTTTTCTCACTCCTACTAGTGAATGTAATGTAACACACACCCATACAACGCGCACCACCCCGTGATGTTTTTCTCACTCCTACTAGTGAATGTAATCTAACACACACCCATACAATGCGCACCACCCCGTGATGTTTTTCTCACTCCTACTAGTGAATGTAGTGTAACACACACCCATACAATGCGCACCACCCCGTGATGTTTTTCTCACTCCTACTAGTGAATGTAGTGTAACACACACCCATACAATGCGCACCACCCCGTGATTCTTTTCTCACTGCTAGTAGTGAATGTAGTGTAACACACACCCATACAATGCTCACCACCCCGTGATGATTTTCTCACTCCTACTAGTGAATGTAATGTAACACACACCAATACAATGCGCACCACCCCGTGATGTTTTTGTGACTCCTACTAGTGAATGTAATGTAACACACACCCATACAATGCGCACCACCCCGTGATGTTTTTCTCACTCCTACTAGTGAATGTAATGTAACACACACCCATACAATGCGCACCACCCCGTGATGTTTTTCTCACTCCTACTAGTGAATGTAATGTAACACACACCCATACAATGCGCACCACCCCGTGATGTTTTTCTCACTCCTACTAGTGAATGTAATGTAACACACACCCATACAATGCGCACCACCCCGTGATGTTTTTCTCACTCCTACTAGTGAATGTAATGTAACACACACCCATACAATGCGCACCACCCCGTGATGTTTTTCTCACTCCTACTAGTGAATGTAATGTAACACACACCCATACAATGCGCACCACCCCGTGATGTTTTTCTCACTCCTACTAGTGAATCTAATGTAACACACACCCATACAATGCCCATCACCCCGTGATGTTTTTCTCACTCCTACTAGTGAATGTAGTGTAACACACACCCATACAATGCGCACCACCCCGTGATGTTTTTCTCACTCCTACTAGTGAATGTACTGTAACACACACCCATACAATGCGCACCACCCCGTGATGTTTTTCTCACTCCTATTAGTGAATGTAATGTAACACACACCCGTACAATGCGCACCACTCCGTGATGTTTTTCTCACTCCTACTAGTGAATGTAATGTAACACACACCCATACAATGCGCACCACCCCGTGATGTTTTTGTCACTCCTACTAGTAAATGTAATGTAACACACACCCATACAATGCGCACCACCCCGTGATATTTTTCTCACTCCTACTAGTGAATCTAATGTAACACACACCCATACAATGCGCACCACCCCGTGATGTTTTTCTCACTGCTACTAGTGAATGTAATGTAACACACCCATACAATGCGCACCACCCCGTGATATTTTTCTCACTCCTACTAGTGAATGTAATGTAACACACACCTATACAATGCGCACCACCCCGTGATGTTTTTCTCACTCCTACTAGTGAATGTAATGTAACACACACCCATACAATGCGCACCACCCCGTGATGTTTTTCTCACTCTAATAGTGAGTGTAGTGTAACACACCCATACAATGCGCACCACCCCGTGATGTTTTTCTCACTCCTACTAGTGAATCTAATGTAACACACACCCATACAATGCGCACCACCCCGTGGTATTTTTCTCACTCCTACTAGTGAATGTAATGTAACACACACCCATACAACGCGCACCACCCCGTGATGTTTTTCTCACTCCTACTAGTGAATGTAATGTAACACACAACCTTACAACGCGCACCACCCCATGATGATTTTCTCACTCCTACTAGTGAATGTAATGTAACACACACCCATACAACGCGCACCACCCCGTGATGTTTTTCTCACTCCTACTAGTGAATGTAATGTAACACACACCCATACAACGCGCACCACCCCGTGATGTTTTTCTCACTCCTACTAGTGAATGTAGTGTAACACACACCCATACAATGCGCACCACCCCGTGATGTATTTCTCACTCCTACTAGTGAATGTAGTGTGACACACACCCATACAATGCGCACCACCCCGTGATGTTTTTCTCACTCCTACTAGTGAATGTAGTGTAACACACACCCATACAATGCGCACCACCCCGTGATGCTTTTCTCACTGCTAGTAGTGAATGTAGTGTAACACACACCCATACAATGCTCACCACCCCGTTATGTTTTTCTCACTCCTACTAGTGAATCTAATGTAACACACACCCATACAATGCGCACCACCCCGTGATGTTTTTCTCACTCCTACTAGTGAATGTAATGTAACACACACCCATACAATGCGCACCACCCCGTGATGTTTTTCTCACTCCTACTAGTGAATCTAATGTAACACACACCCATACAATGCGCACCACCCCGTGATGTTTTTCTCACTCCTACTAGTGAATGTAATGTAACACACACCCATACAATGCGCAACACCCCGTGATGTTTTTCTCACTCCTACTAGTGAATGTAATGTAACACACACCAATAAAATGCGCACCACCCCGTGATGTTTTTCTCACTCCTACTAGTGAATCTAATGTAACACTCACCCATACAATGCGCACCACCCCGTGATGTTTTTCTCACTCCTACTAGTGAATGTAATGTAACACACACCCATATAATGCGCACCACCCCGTGATGTTTTTCTCACTCCTACTAGTGAATGTAATGTAACACACACCCATACAATGCGCACCACCCCGTGATGTTTTTCTCACTCCTACTAGTGAATGTAATGTAACACACACCCATACAATGCGCACCACCCCGTGATGTTTTTCTCACTCCTACTAGTGAATGTAATGTAACACACACCCATACAATGCGCACCACCCCGTGATGTTTTTCTCACTCCTACTAGTGAATGTAATGTAACACACACCCATACAATGCGCACCACCCCGTGATGATTTTCTCACTCCTACTAGTGAATCTAATGTAACACACACCCATACAATGCGCACCACCCCGTGATGTTTTTCTCACTCCTACTAGTGAATCTAATGTAACACACACCCATACAATGCGCACCACCCCGTGATGTTTTTCTCACTCCTACTGGTGAATGTAATGTAACACACACCCATACAATGCGCACCACCCCGTGATGTTTTTCTCACTCCTACTAGTGAATCTAATGTAACACACACCCATACAATGCGCACCATCCCGTGATGATTTTCTCACTCCTACTAGTGAATCTAACGTAACAAACACCCATACAATGCGCACCACCCCGTGATGTTTTTCTCACTCCTACTAGTGAATGTAATGTAACACACACCCATACAATGCGCACCACCCCGTGATGTTTTTCTCAATCCTACTAGTGAATCTAATGTAACACACACCCATACAATGCGCCCCACCCCGTGATGTTTTTCTCACTCCTACTAGTGAATCTAATGTAACACACACCCATACAATGCGCACCACCCCGTGATGTTTTTCTCACTCCTACTAGTGAATGTAATGTAACACACACCCATACAATGCGCACCACCCCGTGATGATTTTCTCACTCCTACTAGTGAATCTAATGTAACAAACACCCATACAATGCGCCCCACCCCGTGATGTTTTTCTCACTCCTACTAGTGAATCTAATGTAACAAACACACATACAATGCGCACCACCCCATGATGTTTTTCTCACTCCTACTAGTGAATGTAATGTAACAAACACACATACAAGGCGCACCACCCCGTGATGTTTTTCTCACTCCTACTAGTGAATCTAATGTAACACACACCCATACAAGGCGCACCACCCCGTGATGTTTTTCTCACTCCTACTAGTGAGTGTAATGTAACACACACCCACACAATGCGCACCACCCCGTGATGTTTTTCTCACTCCTACTAGTGAATGTAATGTAACACACACCCATACAATGCGCACCACCCCGTGATGTTTTTCTCACTCCTACTAGTGAATGTAATGTAACACACACCCATACAATGCGCACCACCCCGTGATGGTTTTCTCACTCCTACTAGTGAATGTAATGTAACACACACCCATACAATGCGCACCACCCCGTGATGATTTTCTCACTCCTACTAGTGAATGTAATGTAACACACACCCATACAATGCGCACCACCCCGTGATGTTTTTCTCACTCCTACTAGTGAATGTAATGTAACACACACCCATACAAGGCGCACCACCCCGTGATGTTTTTCTCACTCCTACTAGTGAATGTAATGTAACACACACCCATACAATGCGCACCACCCCGTGATGTTTTTCTCACTCCTACTAGTGAATCTAATGTAACACACACCCATACAAGGCGCACCACCCCGTGATGTTTTTCTCACTCCTACTAGTGAATGTAATGTAACACACACCCATACAAGGCGCACCACCCCGTGATGTTTTTCTCACTCCTACTAGTGAATGTAATGTAACACACACCCATACAATGCGCACCACCCCGTGATGTTTTTCTCACTCCTACTAGTGAATGTAATGTAACACACACCCATAAAATGCGCACCACCCCATGATGTTTTTCTCACTCCTACTAGTGAATGTAATGTAACACACACCCATACAATGCGCACCACCCCGTGATGTTTTTCTCACTCCTACTAGTGAATCTAATGTAACACACACCCATACAAGGCGCACCACCCCGTGATGTTTTTCTCACTCCTACTAGTGAATGTAATGTAACACACACCCATACAATGCGCACCACCCCGTGATGTTTTTCTCACTCCTACTAGTGAATGTAATGTAACACACACCCATACAATGCGCACCACCCCGTGATGATTTTCTCACTCCTACTA
This sequence comes from Cavia porcellus, assembly GCF_034190915.1. Taxonomy (NCBI): domain Eukaryota; kingdom Metazoa; phylum Chordata; class Mammalia; order Rodentia; family Caviidae; genus Cavia; species Cavia porcellus. The sequence goes on along the minus strand of NW_026947876.1, from coordinate 44,241 downwards.
GTGAATGTAATGTAACACACACTCATACAATGCGCACCAACCCGTGATGTTTTTCTCACTCCTACTAGTGAATGTAATGTAACACACACCCATACAATGCGCACCACCCCGTGATGTTTTTCTCACTCCTACTAGTGAATCTAATGTAACACACACCCATACAAGGCGCACCACCCCGTGATGTTGTTCTCACTCCTACTAGTGAATCTAATGTAACACACACCCATACAATGCGCACCACCACGTGATATTTTTCTCACTCCTACTAGTGAATGTAATGTAACACACACCCATACAATGCGCACCACCCCGTGATGATTTTCTCACTCCTACTAGTGAATCTAATGTAACACACACCCATACAATGCGCACCACCTCGTGATGTTTTTCTCACTGCTACTAGTGAATGTAATGTAAAGCACCCATACAATGCGCACCACCCCGTGATGTTTTTCTCACTCCTACTAGTGAATGTAATGTAACACACACCCATACAATGCGCACCACCCCGTGATGTTTTTCTCACTCCTACTAGTGAATCTAATGTAACACACACCCATACAATGCTCACCACCCCGTGATGTTTTTCTCACTCCTACTAGTGAGTGTAGTGTAACACACACCCATACAATGCGCACCACCCCGTGATGTTTTTCTCATTCCTACTAGTGAATCTAATGTAACACACACCCATACAATGCGCACCACCCCGTGATGATTTTCTCACTCCTACTAGTGAATGTAATGTAACACACACCCATACAATGCGCACCACCCCGTGATGTTTTTCTCACTCCTACTAGTGAATGTAATGTAACACACACCCATACAATGCGCACCACCCCGTGATGTTTTTCTCACTCCTACTAGTGAATGTAATGTAACACACACCCATACAATGCGCACCACCCCGTGATGTTTTTCTCACTCCTACTAGTGAATGTAATGTAACACACACCCATACAATGCGCACCACCCCGTGATGTTTTTCTCACTCCTACTAGTGAATCTAATGTAACACACACCCATACAATGCGCACCACCCCGTGATGTTTTTCTCACTCCTACTAGTGAATCTAATGTAACACACACCCATACAAGGCGCACCACCCCGTGATGTTTTTCTCACTCCTACTAGTGAATGTAATGTAACACACACCCATACAAGGCGCACCACCCCGTGATGTTTTTCTCACTCCTAATAGTGAATCTAATGTAACACACACCCATAAAATGCGCACCACCCCGTGATGTTTTTCTCACTCCTACTAGTGAATCTAATGTAACACTCACCCATACAATGCGCACCACCCCGTGATGTTTTTCTCACTCCTACTAGTGAATGTAATGTAACACACACCCATACAATGCGCACCACCCCGTGATGTTTTTCTCACTCCTACTAGTGAATGTAATGTAACACACACCCATACAATGCGCACCACCCCGTGATGTTTTTCTCACTCCTACTAGTGAATGTAATGTAACACACACCCATACAATGCGCACCACCCCGTGATGTTTTTCTCACTCCTACTAGTGAATGTAATGTAACACACACCCATACAATGCGCACCACCCCGTGATGTTTTTCTCACTCCTACTAGTGAATGTAAAGTAACACACACCCATACAAGGCGCACCACCCCGTGATGTTTTTCTCACTCCTACTAGTGAATGTAATGTAACACACACCCATACAATGCGCACCACCCCGTGATGATTTTCTCACTCCTACTAGTGAATGTAATGTAACACACACCCATACAATGCGCACCACCCCGTGATGTTTTTCTCACTCCTACTAGTGAATGTAATGTAACACACACCCATACAAGGCGCACCACCCCGTGATGTTTTTCTCACTCCTACTAGTGAATGTAATGTAACACACACCCATACAATGCGCACCACCCCGTGATATTTTTCTCACTCCTACTAGTGAATGTAATGTAACACACACCCATAAAATGCGCACCACCCCGTGATGTTTTTCTCACTCCTACTAGTGAATGTAATGTAACACACACCCATACAATGCGCACCACCCCGTGATGTTTTTCTCACTCCTACTAGTGAATCTAATGTAACACACACCCATACAATGCGCACCACCCCGTGATGTTTTTCTCACTCCTACTAGTGAATGTAATGTAACACACATCCATACAATGCGCACCACCCCGTGATGATTTTCTCACTCCTACTAGTGAATCTAATGTAACACACACCCATACAATGCGCACCACCCCGTGATGTTTTTCTCACTGCTACTAGTGAATGTAATGTAACACACCCATACAATGCGCACCACCCCGTGATGTTTTTCTCACTCCTACTAGTGAATGTAATGTAGCACACACCCATACAATGCGCACCACCCCGTGATGTTTTTCTCACTCCTACTAGTGAATCTAATGTAACACACACCCATACAATGCGCACCACCCCGTGATGTTTTTCTCACTCCTACTAGTGAGTGTAGTGTAACACACACCCATACAATGCGCACCACCCCGTGATGTTTTTCTCACTCCTACTAGTGAATCTAATGTAACACACACCCATACAATGCGCACCACCCCGTGATGATTTTCTCACTCCTACTAGTGAATGTAATGTAACACACACCCATACAATTCGCACCACCCCGTGATGTTTTTCTCACTCCTACTAGTGAATGTAATGTAACACACACCCATACAATGCGCACCACCCCGTGATGTTTTTCTCACTCCTACTAGTGAATCTAATGTAACACACACCCATACAATGCGCACCACCCCGTGATGTTTTTCTCACTCCTACTAGTGAATCTAATGTAACACACACCCATACAAGGCGCACCACCCCGTGATGTTTTTCTCACTCCTACTAGTGAATGTAATGTAACACACACCCATACAAGGCGCACCACCCCGTGATGTTTTTCTCAATCCTACTAGTGAATCTAATGTAACACACACCCATAAAATGCGCACCACCCCGTGATGTTTTTCTCACTCCTACTAGTGAATCTAATTTAACACTCACCCATACAATGCGCACCACCCCGTGATGTTTTTCTCACTCCTACTAGTGAATGTAATGTAACACACACCCATACAATGCGCACCACCCCGTGATGTTTTTCTCACTCCTACTAGTGAATGTAATGTAACACACACCCATACAATGCGCACCACCCCGTGATGTTTTTCTCACTCCTACTAGTGAATGTAATGTAACACACACCCATACAATGCGCACCACCCCGTGATGTTTTTCTCACTCCTACTAGTGAATGTAATGTAACACACACCCATACAATGCGCACCACCCCGTGATGATTTTCTCACTCCTACTAGTGAATCTAATGTAACACACATCCATACAATGCGCACCACCCCGTGATGTTTTTCTCACTCCTACTAGTGAATCTAATGTAACACACACCCATACAATGCGCACCACCCCGTGATGTTTTTCTCACTCCTACTAGTGAATGTAATGTAACACACACCCATACAATGCGCACCACCCCGTGATGTTTTTCTCACTCCTACTAGTGAATCTAATGTAACACACACCCATACAATGCGCACCATCCCGTGATGATTTTCTCACTCCTACTAGTGAATCTAATGTAACAAACACCCATACAATGCGCACCACCCCGTGATGTTTTTCTCTCTCCTACTAGTGAATGTAATGTAACACACACCCATACAATGCGCACCACCCCGTGATGTTTTTCTCACTCCTACTAGTGAATCTAATGTAACACACACCCATACAATGCGCCCCACCCCGTGATGTTTTTCTCACTCCTACTAGTGAATCTAATGTAACACACACCCATACAATGCGCACCACCCCGTGATGTTTTTCTCACTCCTACTAGTGAATGTAATGTAACACACACCCATACAATGCGCACCACCCCGTGATGATTTTCTCACTCCTACTAGTGAATCTAATGTAACAAACACCCATACAATGCGCCCCACCCCGTGATGTTTTTCTCACTCCTACTAGTGAATCTAATGTAACAAACACACATACAATGCGCACCACCCCGTAATGTTTTTCTCACTCCTACTAGTGAATGTAATGTAACAAACACACATACAAGGCGCACCACCCTGTGATGTTTTTCTCACTCCTACTAGTGAATCTAATGTAACACACACCCATACAATGCGCACCACCCCGTGATGTTTTTCTCACTCCTACTAGTGAGTGTAATGTAACACACACCCACACAATGCGCACCACCCCGTGATGTTTTTCTCACTCCTACTAGTGAATGTAATGTAACACACACCCATACAATGCGCACCACCCCGTGATGTTTTTCTCACTCCTACTAGTGAATGTAATGTAACACACACCCATACAATGCGCACCACCCCGTGATGTTTTTCTCACTCCTACTAGTGAATGTAATGTAACACACACCCATACAATGCGCACCACCCCGTGATGATTTTCTCACTCCTACTAGTGAATGTAATGTAACACACACCCATACAAGGCGCACCACCCCGTGATGTTTTTCTCACTCCTACTAGTGAATGTAATGTAACACACACCCATACAAGGCGCACCACCCCGTGATGTTTTTCTCACTCCTACTAGTGAATGTAATGTAACACACACCCATACAAGGCGCACCACCCCGTGATGTTTTTCTCACTCCTACTAGTGAATGTAATGTAACACACACCCATACAAGGCGCACCACCCCGTGATGTTTTTCTCACTCCTACTAGTGAATGTAATGTAACACACACCCATACAAGGCGCACCACCCCGTGATGTTTTTCTCACTCCTACTAGTGAATGTAATGTAACACACACCCATACAATGCGCACCACCCCGTGATGTTTTTCTCACTCCTACTAGTGAATCTAATGTAACACACACCCATACAATGCGCACCACCCCGTGATGTTTTTCTCACTCCTACTAGTGAGTGTAGTGTAACACACACCCATACAATGCGCACCACCCCGTGATGTTTTTCTCACTCCTACTAGTGAATCTAATGTAACACACACCCATACAATGCGCACCACCCCGTGATGATTTTCTCACTCCTACTAGTGAATGTAATGTAACACACACCCATACAATGCGCACCACCCCGTGATGTTTTTCTCACTCCTACTAGTGAATCTAATGTAACACACACCCATACAATGCGCACCACCCCGTGATGTTTTTCTCACTCCCACTAGTGAATGTAATGTAACACACACCCATACAATGCGCACCACCCCGTGATGTTTTTCTCACTCCTAATAGTGAATGTAATGTAACACACACCCATACAAGGCGCACCACCCCGTGATGTTTTTCTCACTCCTACTAGTGAATCTAATGTAACACACACCCATAAAATGCGCACCACCCCGTGATGTTTTTCTCACTCCTACTAGTGAATGTAATGTAACACACACCCATACAATGTGCACCACCCCGTGATGTTTTTCTCACTCCTACTAGTGAATCTAATGTAACACACACCCATACAATGCGCACCACCCCGTGATGCTTTTCTCACTCCTACTAGTGAATGTAATGTAACACACACCCATACAATGCGCACCACCCCGTGATGTTTTTCTCACTCCTACTAGTGAATGTAATGTAACACACACCCATACAATGCGCACCATCCCGTGATGATTTTCTCACTCCTACTAGTGAATCTAATGTAACAAACACCCATACAATGCGCACCATCCCGTGATGATTTTCTCACTCCTACTAGTGAATCTAATGTAACACACACCCATACAATGCGCACCACCCCGTGATGTTTTTCTCACTCCTACTAGTGAATGTAATGTAACACACACCCATACAATGCGCACCACCCCGTGATGTTTTTCTCACTCCTACTAGTGAATCTAATGTAACACACACCCATAAAATGCGCACCACCCCGTGATGTTTTTCTCACTCCTACTAGTGAATCTAATGTAACACACACCCATACAAGGCGCACCACCCCGTGATGTTTTTCTCACTCCTACTAGTGAATGTAATGTAACACACACCCATACAATGCGCACCACCCCGTGATGTTTTTCTCACTCCTACTAGTGAATGTAATGTAACACACACCCATACAATGCGCACCACCCCGTGATGTTTTTCTCACTCCTACTAGTGAATCTAATGTAACACACACCCATACAATGCGCACCACCCCGTGATGTTTTTCTCACTCCTACTAGTGAATGTAATGTAACACACACCCATACAATGCGCACCACCCCGTGATGTTTTTCTCACTCCTAATAGTGAATGTAATGTAACACACACCCATACAAGGCGCACCACCCCGTGATGTTTTTCTCACTCCTACTAGTGAATCTAATGTAACACACACCCATAAAATGCGCACCACCCCGTGATGTTTTTCTCACTCCTACTAGTGAATGTAATGTAACACACACCCATACAATGTGCACCACCCCGTGATGTTTTTCTCACTTCTACTAGTGAATCTAATGTAACACACACCCATACAATGCGCACCACCCCGTGATGTTTTTCTCACTCCTACTAGTGAATGTAATGTAACACACACCCATACAATGCGCACCACCCCGTGATGTTTTTCTCACTCCTACTAGTGAATGTAATGTAACACACACCCATACAATGCGCACCATCCCGTGATGATTTTCTCACTCCTACTAGTGAATCTAATGTAACAAACACCCATACAATGCGCACCATCCCGTGATGATTTTCTCACTCCTACTAGTGAATCTAATGTAACACACACCCATACAATGCGCACCACCCCGTGATGTTTTTCTCACTCCTACTAGTGAATGTAATGTAACACACACCCATACAATGCGCACCACCCCGTGATGTTTTTCTCACTCCTACTAGTGAATCTAATGTAACACACACCCATAAAATGCGCACCACCCCGTGATGTTTTTCTCACTCCTACTAGTGAATCTAATGTAACACACACCCATACAAGGCGCACCACCCCGTGATGTTTTTCTCACTCCTACTAGTGAATGTAATGTAACACACACCCATACAATGCGCACCACCCCGTGATGTTTTTCTCACTCCTACTAGTGAATGTAATGTAACACACACCCATACAATGCGCACCACCCCGTGATGTTTTTCTCACTCCTACTAGTGAATCTAATGTAACAAACACACATACAATGCGCACCACCCCGTGATGTTTTTCTCACTCCTACTAGTGAATGTAATGTAACAAACACACATACAAGGCGCACCACCCTGTGATGTTTTTCTCACTCCTACTAGTGAATCTAATGTAACACACACCCATACAAGGCGCACCACCCCGTGATGTTTTTCTCACTCCTACTAGTGAGTGTAATGTAACACACACCCACACAATGCGCACCACCCCGTGATGTTCTTCTCACTCCTACTAGTGAATGTAATGTAACACACACCCATACAATGCGCACCACCCCGTGATGTTTTTCTCACTCCTACTAGTGAATGTAATGTAACACACACCCATACAATGCGCACCACCCCGTGATGTTTTTCTCACTCCTACTAGTGAATGTAATGTAACACACACCCATACAAGGCGCACCACCCCGTGATGTTTTTCTCACTCCTACTAGTGAATGTAATGTAACACACACCCATACAATGCAAACCACCCCGTGATGTTTTTCTCACTCCTACTAGTGAATCTAATGTAACACACACCCATACAAGGCGCACCACCCCGTGATGTTTTTCTCACTCCTACTAGTGAATGTAATGTAACACACACCCATACAAGGCGCACCACCCCGTGATGTTTTTCTCACTCCTACTAGTGAATGTAATGTAACACACACCCATACAATGCGCACCACCCCGTGATGTTTTTCTCACTTCTACTAGTGAATGTAATGTAACACACACCCATACAATGCGCACCACCCCGTGATGTTTTTCTCACTCCTACTAGTGAATCTAATGTAACACACACCCATACAAGGCGCACCACCCCGTGATGTTTTTCTCACTCCTACTAGTGAATGTAATGTAACACACACCCATACAATGCGCACCACCCCGTGATGTTTTTCTCACTCCTACTAGTGAATGTAATGTAACACACACCCATACAATGCGCACCACCCCGTGATGATTTTCTCACTCCTACTAGTGAATCTAATGTAACAAACACCCATACAATGCGCACCATCCCGTGATGATTTTCTCACTCCTACTAGTGAATCTAATGTAACACACACCCATACAATGCGCACCACCCCGTGATGTTTTTCTCACTCCTACTAGTGAATGTAATGTAACACACACCCATACAATGCGCACCACCCCGTGATGTTTTTCTCACTCCTACTAGTGAATCTAATGTAACACACACCCATAAAATGCGCACCACCCCGTGATGTTTTTCTCACTCCTACTAGTGAATCTAATGTAACACACACCCATACAAGGCGCACCACCCCGTGATGTTTTTCTCACTCCTACTAGTGAACGTAATGTAACACACACCCATACAATGCGCACCACCCCGTGATGTTTTTCTCACTCCTACTAGTGAATGTAATGTAACACAAACCCATACAATGCGCACCACCCCGTGATGTTTTTCTCACTCCTACTAGTGAATGTAATGTAACACACACCCATACAATGCGCACCACCCCGTGATGTTTTTCTCACTCCTACTAGTGAATCTAATGTAACACACACCCATACAATGCGCACCACCCCGTGATGATTTTCTCACTCCTACTAGTGAATCTAATGTAACACACACCCATACAATGCGCACCACCCCGTGATGTTTTTCTCACTCCTACTAGTGAATGTAATGTAACACACACCCATACACTGCGCACCACCCCGTGATGATTTTCTCACTCCTACTAGTGAATCTAATGTAACACACACCCATACAATGCGCACCACCCCGTGATGTTTTTCTCACTCCTACTAGTGAATGTAATGTAACACACACCCATACAATGCGCACCACCCCGTGATGTTTTTCTCACTCCTACGAGTGAATGTAATGTAACACACACCCATACAATGCGCACCACCCGTGATGTTTTTCTCACTCCTACGAGTGAATGTAATGTAACACACACCCATACAATGCGCACCACCCCGTGATGTTTTTCTCACTCCTACTAGTGAATGTAATGTAACACACACCCATACAATGCGCACCACCCCGTGATGTTTTTCTCACTCCTACTAGTGAATGTAATGTAACACACAACCATACAATGCGCACCACCCCGTGATGTTTTTCTCACTGCTTCTAGTGAATGTAATGTAACACACCCATACAATGCGCACCACCCCGTGATGTTTTTCTCACTCCTACTAGTGAATGTAATGTAACACACACCCATACAATGCGCACCACCCCGTGATGTTTTTCTCACTCCTACTAGTGAATCTAATGTAACACACACCCATACAAGGCGCACCACCCCGTGATGATTTTCTCACTCCTACTAGTGAATGTAATGTGACACACACCCATACAATGCGCACCACCCCGTGATGTTTTTCTCACTCCTACTAGTGAATGTAATGTAACACACACCCATACAATGCGCACCACCCCGTGATGATTTTCTCACTCCTACTAGTGAATGTAATGTAACACACACCCATACAATGTGCACCAACCCGTGATGTTTTTCTCACTCCTACTAGTGAATGTAATGTAACACACACTCATACAATGCGCACCAACCCGTGATATTTTTCTCACTCCTACTAGTGAATGTAATGTAACACACACCCATACAATGCGCACCACCCCGTGATGTTTTTCTCATTCCTACTAGTGAATCTAATGTAACACACACCCATACAAGGCGCACCACCCCGTGATGTTTTTCTCACTCCTACTAGTGAATGTAATGTAACACACACCCATACAATGCGCACCACCCCGTGATGTTTTTCTCACTCCTACTAGTGAATCTAATGTAACACACACCCATACAAGGCGCACCACCCCGTGATGTTTTTCTCACTCCTACTAGTGAATGTAATGTAACACACACCCATACAAGGCGCACCACCCGTGATGTTTTTCTCACTCCTACGAGTGAATGTAATGTAACACACACCCATACAATGCGCACCACCCCGTGATGTTTTTCTCACTCCTACTAGTGAATGTAATGTAACACACACCCATACAATGCGCACCACCCCGTGATGTTTTTCTCACTCCTACTAGTGAATGTAATGTAACACACACCCATACAATGCGCACCACCCCGTGATGTTTTTCTCACTGCTTCTAGTGAATGTAATGTAACACACCCATACAATGCGCACCACCCCGTGATGTTTTTCTCACTCCTACTAGTGAATGTAATGTAACACACACCCATACAATGCGCACCACCCCGTGATGTTTTTCTCACTCCTACTAGTGAATGTAATGTAACACACACCCATACAATGCGCACCACCCCGTGATGATTTTCTCACTCCTACTAGTGAATGTAATGTAACACACACCCATACAATGCGCACCACCCCGTGATGTTTTTCTCACACCTACTAGTGAATGTAATGTAACACACACCCATACAAGGCGCACCACCCCGTGATGTTTTTCTCACTCCTACTAGTGAATGTAATGTAACACACACCTATACAAGGCGCACCACCCCGTGATGTTTTTCTCACTCCTACTAGTGAATGTAATGTAACACACACCCATACAATGCGCACCACCCCGTGATGTTTTTCTCACTCCTACTAGTGAATCTAATGTAACACACACCCATACAAGGCGCACCACCCCGTGATGATTTTCTCACTCCTACTAGTGAATGTAATGTAACACACACCCATACAATGCGCACCACCCCGTGATGTTTTTCTCACTCCTACTAGTGAATGTAATGTAACACACACCCATACAATGCGCACCAACCCGTGATGTTTTTCTCACTCCTACTAGTGAATGTAATGTAACACACACCCATACAATGCGCACCACCCCGTGATGTTTTTCTCACTCCTACTAGTGAATCTAATGTAACACACACCCATACAAGGCGCACCACCCCGTGATGTTTTTCTCACTCCTACTAGTGAATCTAATGTAACACACACCCATACAATGCGCACCACCCCGTGATGTTTTTCTCACTCCTACTAGTGAATGTAATGTAACACACACCCATACAATGCGCACCACCCCGTGATGATTTTCTCACTCCTACTAGTGAATCTAATGTAACACACACCCATACAATGCGCACCACCCCGTGATGTTTTTCTCACTGGACTAGTGAATGTAATGTAACACACCCATACAATGCGCACCACCCCGTGATGTTTTTCTCACTCCTACTAGTGAATGTAATGTAACACACACCCATACAATGCGCACCACCCCGTGATGTTTTTCTCACTCCTACTAGTGAATCTAATGTAACACACACCCATACAATGCGCACCACCCCGTGATGTTTTTCTCACTCCTACTAGTGAGTGTAGTGTAACACACACCCATACAATGCGCACCACCCCGTGATGTTTTTCTCACTCCTACTAGTGAATCTAATGTAACACACACCCATACAATGCGCACCACCCCGTGATGATTTTCTCACTCCTACTAGTGAATGTAATGTAACACACACCCATACAATGCGCACCACCCCGTGATGTTTTTCTCACTCCTACTAGTGAATCTAATGTAACACACACCCATACAATGCGCACCACCCCGTGATGTTTTTCTCACTCCCACTAGTGAATGTAGTGTAACACAGACCCATAAAATGCGCACCACCCCGTGATGTTTTTCTCACTCCTACTAGTGAATGTAATGTAACACACACCCATACAATGCGCACCACCCCGTGATGTTTTTCTCACTCCTACTAGTGAATCTAATGTAACACACACCCATACAATGCGCACCACCCCGTGATGTTTTTCTCACTCCTACTAGTGAATCTAATGTAACACACACCCATACAAGGCGCACCACCCCGTGATGTTTTTCTCACTCCTAATAGTGAATGTAATGTAACACACACCCATACAAGGCGCACCACCCCGTGATGTTTTTCTCACTCCTACTAGTGAATCTAATGTAACACACACCCATAAAATGCGCACCACCCCGTGATGTTTTTCTCACTCCTACTAGTGAATGTAATGTAACACACACCCATACAATGTGCACCACCCCGTGATGTTTTTCTCACTCCTACTAGTGAATCTAATGTAACACACACCCATACAATGCGCACCACCCCGTGATGTTTTTCTCACTCCTACTAGTGAATGTAATGTAACACACACCCATACAATGCGCACCACCCCGTGATGTTTTTCTCACTCCTACTAGTGAATGTAATGTAACACACACCCATACAATGCGCACCATCCCGTGATGATTTTCTCACTCCTACTAGTGAATCTAATGTAACAAACACCCATACAATGCGCACCATCCCGTGATGATTTTCTCACTCCTACTAGTGAATCTAATGTAACACACACCCATACAATGCGCACCACCCCGTGATGTTTTTCTCACTCCTACTAGTGAATGTAATGTAACACACACCCATACAATGCGCACCACCCCGTGATGTTTTTCTCACTCCTACTAGTGAATCTAATGTAACACACACCCATAAAATGCGCACCACCCCGTGATGTTTTTCTCACTCCTACTAGTGAATCTAATGTAACACACACCCATACAAGGCGCACCACCCCGTGATGTTTTTCTCACTCCTACTAGTGAATGTAATGTAACACACACCCATACAATGCGCACCACCCCGTGATGTTTTTCTCACTCCTACTAGTGAATGTAATGTAACACACACCCATACAATGCGCACCACCCCGTGATGTTTTTCTCACTCCTACTAGTGAATCTAATGTAACAAACACACATACAATGCGCACCACCCCGTGATGTTTTTCTCACTCCTACTAGTGAATGTAATGTAACAAACACACATACAAGGCGCACCACCCTGTGATGTTTTTCTCACTCCTACTAGTGAATCTAATGTAACACACACCCATACAAGGCGCACCACCCCGTGATGTTTTTCTCACTCCTACTAGTGAGTGTAATGTAACACACACCCACACAATGCGCACCACCCCGTGATGTTTTTCTCACTCCTACTAGTGAATGTAATGTAACACACACCCATACAATGTGCACCACCCCGTGATGTTTTTCTCACTCCTACTAGTGAATGTAATGTAACACACACCCATACAATGCGCACCACCCCGTGATGTTTTTCTCACTCCTACTAGTGAATGTAATGTAACACACACCCATACAATGCGCACCACCCCGTGATGTTTTTCTCACTCCTACTAGTGAATGTAATGTAACACACACCCATACAATGCGCACCACCCCGTGATGTTTTTCTCACTCCTACTAGTGAATGTAATGTAACACACACCCATACAAGGCGCACCACCCCGTGATGTTTTTCTCACTCCTACTAGTGAATGTAATGTAACACACACCCATACAATGCAAACCACCCCGTGATGTTTTTCTCACTCCTACTAGTGAATCTAATGTAACACACACCCATACAAGGCGCACCACCCCGTGATGTTTTTCTCACTCCTACTAGTGAATGTAATGTAACACACACCCATACAAGGCGCACCACCCCGTGATGTTTTTCTCACTCCTACTAGTGAATGTAATGTAACACACACCCATACAATGCGCACCACCCCGTGATGTTTTTCTCACTTCTATTAGTGAATGTAATGTAACACACACCCATACAATGCGCACCACCCCGTGATGTTTTTCTCACTCCTACTAGTGAATCTAATGTAACACACACCCATACAAGGCGCACCACCCCGTGATGTTTTTCTCACTCCTACTAGTGAATGTAATGTAACACACACCCATACAATGCGCACCACCCCGTGATGTTTTTCTCACTCCTACTAGTGAATGTAATGTAACACACACCCATACAATGCGCACCACCCCGTGATGATTTTCTCACTCCTACTAGTGAATCTAATGTAACAAACACCCATACAATGCGCACCATCCCGTGATGATTTTCTCACTCCTACTAGTGAATCTAATGTAACACACACCCATACAATGCGCACCACCCCGTGATGTTTTTCTCACTCCTACTAGTGAATGTAATGTAACACACACCCATACAATGCGCACCACCCCGTGATGTTTTTCTCACTCCTACTAGTGAATCTAATGTAACACACACCCATAAAATGCGCACCACCCCGTGATGTTTTTCTCACTCCTACTAGTGAATCTAATGTAACACACACCCATACAAGGCGCACCACCCCGTGATGTTTTTCTCACTCCTACTAGTGAATGTAATGTAACACACACCCATACAATGCGCACCACCCCGTGATGTTTTTCTCACTCCTACTAGTGAATGTAATGTAACACACACCCATACAATGCGCACCACCCTGTGATGTTTTTCTCACTCCTACTAGTGAATGTAATGTAACACACACCCATACAATGCGCACCACCCCGTGATGTTTTTCTCACTCCTACTAGTGAATCTAATGTAACACACACCCATACAATGCGCACCACCCCGTGATGATTTTCTCACTCCTACTAGTGAATCTAATGTAACACACACCCATACAATGCGCACCACCCCGTGATGTTTTTCTCACTCCTACTAGTGAATGTAATGTAACACACACCCATACACTGCGCACCACCCCGTGATGATTTTCTCACTCCTACTAGTGAATCTAATGTAACACACACCCATACAATGCGCACCACCCCGTGATGTTTTTCTCACTCCTACTAGTGAATGTAATGTAACACACACCCATACAATGCGCACCACCCCGTGATGTTTTTCTCACTCCTACGAATGAATGTAATGTAACACACACCCATACAATGCGCACCACCCCGTGATGTTTTTCTCACTCCTACTAGTGAATGTAATGTAACACACACCCATACAATGCGCACCACCCCGTGATGTTTTTCTCACTCCTACTAGTGAATGTAATGTAACACACACCCATACAATGCGCACCACCCCGTGATGTTTTTCTCACTCCTACTAGTGAATCTAATGTAACACACACCCATACAAGGCGCACCACCCCGTGATGATTTTCTCACTCCTACTAGTGAATGTAATGTGACACACACCCATACAATGCGCACCACCCCGTGATGTTTTTCTCACTCCTACTAGTGAATGTAATGTAATACACACCCATACAATGCGCACCACCCCGTGATGATTTTCTCACTCCTACTAGTGAATGTAATGTAACACACACCCATACAATGTGCACCAATCCGTGATGTTTTTCTCACTCCTACTAGTGAATGTAATGTAACACACACTCATACAATGCGCACCAACCCGTGATATTTTTCTCACTCCTACTAGTGAATGTAATGTAACACACACCCATACAATGCGCACCACCCCGTGATGTTTTTCTCATTCCTACTAGTGAATCTAATGTAACACACACCCATACAAGGCGCACCACCCCGTGATGTTTTTCTCACTCCTACTAGTGAATGTAATGTAACACACACCCATACAATGCGCACCACCCCGTGATGTTTTTCTCACTCCTACTAGTGAATCTAATGTAACACACACCCATACAAGGCGCACCACCCCGTGATGTTTTTCTCACTCCTACTAGTGAATGTAATGTAACACACACCCATACAAGGCGCACCACCCGTGATGTTTTTCTCACTCCTACGAGTGAATGTAATGTAACACACACCCATACAATGCGCACCACCCCGTGATGTTTTTCTCACTCCTACTAGTGAATGTAATGTAACACACACCCATACAATGCGCACCACCCCGTGATGTTTTTCTCACTCCTACTAGTGAATGTAATGTAACACACACCCATACAATGCGCACCACCCCGTGATGTTTTTCTCACTCCTACTAGTGAATGTAATGTAACACACACCCATACAATGCGCACCACCCCGTGATGTTTTTCTCACTGCTTCTAGTGAATGTAATGTAACACACCCATACAATGCGCACCACCCCGTGATGTTTTTCTCACTCCTACTAGTGAATGTAATGTAACACAAACCCATACAATGCGCACCACCCCGTGATGTTTTTCTCACTCCTACTAGTGAATCTAATGTAACACACACCCATACAAGGCGCACCACCCCGTGATGATTTTCTCACTCCTACTAGTGAATGTAATGTGACACACACCCATACAATGCGCACCACCCCGTGATGTTTTTCTCACTCCTACTAGTGAATGTAATGTAACACACACCCATACAATGCGCACCACACCGTGATGTTTTTCTAACTCCTACTAGTGAATGTAATGTAACACACACCCATACAATGCGCACCACCCCGTGATGTTTTTCTCACTCCTACTAGTGAAGGTAATGTAACACACACCCATACAATGCGCACCACCCCGTGATGTTTTTCTCACTCCTACTAGTGAATGTAATGTAACACACACCCATACAATGCGCACCACCCCGTGATGATTTTCTCACTCCTACTAGTGAATCTAATGTAACACACACCCTTACAATGCGCACCACCCCGTGATGTTTTTCTCACTGCTACTAGTGAATGTAATGTAACACACCCATACAATGCGCACCACCCCGTGATGTTTTTCTCACTCCTACTAGTGAATGTAATGTAACACACACCCATACAATGCGCACCACCCCGTGATGTTTTTCTCACTCCTAATAGTGAGTGTAGGGTAACACACACCCATACAATGCGCACCACCCCGTGATGTTTTTCTCACTCCTAATAGTGAGTGTAGTGTAACACACACCCATACAATGCGCACCACCCCGTGATGTTTTTCTCACTCCTACTAGTGAATCTAATGTAACACACACCCATACAATGCGCACCACCCCGTGGTTTTTTTTCTCACTCCTACTAGTCAATGTAATGTAACACACACCCATACAACGCGCACCACCCCGTGATGATTTTCTCACTCCTACTAGTGAATGTAATGTAACACACACCCATACAACGCGCACCACCCCGTGATGTTTTTCTCACTCCTACTAGTGAATGTAATGTAACACACAGCCATACAACGCGCACCACCCCGTGATGTTTTTCTCACTCCTAGTAGGGAATGTAATG
Organism: Cavia porcellus; assembly: GCF_034190915.1. Lineage (NCBI taxonomy): Eukaryota > Metazoa > Chordata > Mammalia > Rodentia > Caviidae > Cavia > Cavia porcellus. Next base: position 27,027 of record NW_026947876.1, on the reverse strand, counting down.
TAACACACACCCATACAAGGCGCACCACCCCGTGATGTTTTTCTCACTCCTACTAGTGAATGTAATGTAACACACACCCATACAATGCGCACCACTCCGTGATGTTTTTCTCACTCCTACTAGTGAATGTAGTGTAACACACACACATACAATGCGCACCACCCCGTGATGCTTTCTCACTGCTAGTAGTGAATGTAGTGTAACACACACCCATACAATGCGCGCCACCCCGTGATGTATTTCTCACTCCTACTAGTGAATGTAATGTAACACACACCCATACAATGCGCACCACCCCGTGATGATTTTCTCACTCCTACTAGTGAATGTAATGTAACACACACCCATACAATGCGCACCACCCCGTGATGTTTTTCTCACTCCTACTAGTGAATGTAATGTAACACACACCCATACAATGCGCACCACCCCGTGATGTTTTTCTCACTCCTACTAGTGAATCTAATGTAACACTCACCCATACAATGCGCACCACCCCGTGATGTTTTTCTCACTCCTACTAGTGAATGTAATGTAACACACACCCATACAATGCGCACCACCCCGTGATGTTTTTCTCACTCCTACTAGTGAATGTAATGTAACACACACCCATACAAGGCGCACCACCCCGTGATGATTTTCTCACTCCTACTAGTGAATGTAATGTGACACACACCCATACAATGCGCACCACCCCGTGATGTTTTTCTCACTCCTACTAGTGAATGTAATGTAACACACACCCATACAATGCGTACCACCCCGTGATGATTTTCTCACTCCTACTAGTGAATGTAATGTAACACACACCCATACAATGTGCACCAACCCGTGATGTTTTTCTCACTCCTACTAGTGAATGTAATGTAACACACACTCATACAATGCGCACCAACCCGTGATATTTTTCTCACTCCTACTAGTGAATGTAATGTAACATACACCCATACAATGCGCACCACCCCGTGATGTTTTTCTCATTCCTACTAGTGAATCTAATGTAACACACACCCATATAAGGCGCACCACCCCGTGATGTTTTTCTCACTCCTACTAGTGAATGTAATGTAACACACACCCATACAATGCGCACCACCCCGTGATGTTTTTCTCACTCCTACTAGTGAATGTAATGTAACACACACCCATACAATGCGCACCACCCCGTGATGTTTTTCTCACTCCTACTAGTGAATGTAATGTAACACACACCCATACAATGCGCACCACCCCGTGATGATTTTCTCACTCCTACTAGTGAATCTAATGTAACACACACCCATACAATGCGCACCACCCCGTGATGTTTTTCTCACTGCTACTAGTGAATGTAATGTAACACACCCATACAATGCGCACCACCCCGTGATGTTTTTCTCACTCCTACTAGTGAATGTAATGTAACACACACCCATACAATGCGCACCACCCCGTGATGTTTTTCTCACTCCTAATAGTGAGTGTAGTGTAACACACACCCATACAATGCGCACCACCCCGTGATGTTTTTCTCACTCCTAATAGTGAGTGTAGTGTAACACACACCCATACAATGCGCACCACCCCGTGATGTTTTTCTCACTCCTACTAGTGAATGTAATGTAACACACACCCATACAATGCGCACCACCCCGTGATGATTTTCTCACTCCTACTAGTTAATGTAATGTAACACACACCCATACAATGCGCACCACCCCGTGATGTTTTTCTCACTCCTACTAGTGAATCTAATGTAACACACACCCATACAAGGCGCACCACCCCGTGATGTTTTTCTCACTCCTACTAGTGAATGTAATGTAACACACCCCCAGACAATGCGCACCACCCCCTGATGATTTTCTCACTCCTACTAGTGAATGTAATGTAACACACAACCATACAATGCGCACCACCCCATGATGTTTTTCTCACTCCTAATAGTGAGTGTAGTGTAACACACACCCATACAATGCGCACCACCCCGTGATGTTTTTCTCACTCCTACTAGTGAATCTAATGTAACACACACCCATACAATGCGCACCACCCCGTGATGTTTTTCTCACTCCTACTAGTGAATGTAATGTAACACACACCCATACAACGCGCACCACCCCGTGATGATTTTCTCACTCCTACTAGTGAATGTAATGTAACACTCACCCATACAACGCGCACCACCCCGTGATGTTTTTCTCACTCCTACTAGTGAATGTAATGTAACACACACCCATACAATGCGCACCACCCCGTGATACTTTTCTCACTGCTAGTAGTGAATGAAGTGTAACACACAACCATACAATGCGCACCACCCCGTGATGTTTTTCTCACTCCTACTAGTGAATGTAATGTAACACACACCCATACAATGCGCACCACCCCGTGATGATTTTCTCACTCCTACTAGTTAATGTAATGTAACACACACCCATACAATGCGCACCACCCCGTGATGTTTTTCTCACTCCTACTAGTGAATGTAATGTAACACACACCCATACAATGCGCACACCCCGTGATGTTTTTCTCACTCCTACTAGTGAATCTAATGTAACACTCACCCATAAAATTCGCACCACCCCGTGATGTTTTTCTCACTCCTACTAGTGAATGTGATGTAACACACACCCATACAATGCGCACCACCCCGTGATGTTTTTCTCACTCCTACTAGTGAATGTAATGTAACACACACCCATACAATGCCCACCACCCCGTGATGTTTTTCTCACTCCTACTAGTGAATGTAATGTAACACACACCCATACAATGCGCACCACCCCGTGATGTTTTTCTCACTCCTACTAGTGAATGTAATGTAACACACACCCATACAATGCGCACCACCCCGTGATGTTTTGCTCACTCCTACTAGTGAATGTAATGTAACACACACCCATACAATGCGCACCACCCCGTGATGTTTTTCTCACTCCTACTAGTGAATGTAATGTAACACACACCCATACAATGCGCACCACCCCGTGATGTTTTTCTCACTCCTACTAGTGAATGTAATGTAACACACACCCATACAATGCGCACCACCCCGTGATGTTTTTGTCACTCCTACTAGTGAATCTAATGTAACACACACCCATACAATGCGCACCACCCCGTGATGTTTTTCTCACTCCTACTAGTGAATGTAATGTAACACACACCCATACAATGCGCACCATCCCGTGATGATTTTCTCACTCCTACTAGTGAATCTAATGTAACAAACACCCATACAATGCGCACCACCCCGTGATGTTTTTCTCACTCCTACTAGTGAATGTAATGTAACACACACCCATACAATGCGCACCACCCCGTGATGTTTTCCTCACTCCTACTAGTGAATCTAATGTAACACACACCCATACAATGCGCACCACCCCGTGATGTTTTTCTCACTCCTAATAGTGAATCTAATGTAACACACGCCCATACAATGCGCACCACCCCGTGATGTTTTTCTCACTCCTACTAGTGAATGTAATGTAACACACACCCATACAATGCGCACCACCCCGTGATGTTTTTCTCACTCCTACTAGTGAATGTAATGTAACACACACCCATACAATGCGCACCACCCCGTGATGTTTTTCTCACTCCTACTAGTGAATGTAATGTAACACACACCCATACAATGCGCACCACCCCGTGATGTTTTTCTCACTCCTACTAGTGAATGTAATGTAACACACACCCATACAATGCGCACCACCCCGTGATGTTTTTCTCACTCCTACTAGTGAATGTAATGTAACACACACCCATACAATGCGCACCACCCCGTGATGTTTTTCTCACTCCTACTAGTGAATGTAATGTAACACACACCCATACAATGCGCACCACCCCGTGATGTTTTTCTCACTCCTACTAGTGAATGTAATGTAACACACACCCATACAATGCGCACCACCCCGTGATGTTTTTCTCACTCCTACTAGTGAATGTAATGTAACACACACCCATACAATGCGCACCACCCTGTGATGTTTTTCTCACTCCTACTAGGGAATGTAATGTAACACACACCCACACAATGCGCACCACCCCGTGATGTTTTTCTCACTCCTACTAGTGAGTGTAATGTAACACACTCCCATACAATGCGCACCACCCCGTGATGTTTTTCTCACTCCTACTAGTGAATCAAATGTAACAAACACCCATACAATGCGCACCACCCCGTGATGTTTTTCTCACTCCTACTAGTGAATCTAATGTAACACACACCCATACAATACGCACCACCCCGTGATGTTTTTCTCACTCCTACTAGTGAATCTAATGTAACACACACCCATACAAGGCGCACCACCCCGTGATGTTTTTCTCACTCCTACTAGTGAATGTAATGTAACACACCCCCAGACAATGCGCACCACCCCCTGATGATTTTCTCACTCCTACTAGTGAATCTAATGTAACACACACCCATACAATGCGCACCACCCCGTGATGTTTTTCTCACTCCTACTAGTGAATGTAATGTAACACACCCATACAATGCGCACCACCCCGTGATATTTTTCTCACTCCTTCTAGTGAATGTAATGTAACACACACCCATACAATGCGCACCACCCCGTGATGTTTTTCTCACTCCTACTAGTGAATGTAATGTAACACACACCCATACAATGCCCACCACCCCGTGATGTTTTTCTCACTCTTACTAGTGGATGTAATGTAACACACACCCATACAATGCGCACCACCCCGTGATGTTTTTCTCACTCCTACGAGTGGATGTAATGTAACACACACCCATACAATGCGCACCACCCCGTGATGTTTTTCTCACTCCTACTGGTGAATGTAATGTAACACACACCCATACAATGCGCACCACCCCGTGATGTTTTTCTCACTCCTACTAGTGAATGTAATGTAACACACACCCATACAATGCGCACCAGCCCGTTATGTTTTTCTCACTCCTACTAGTGAATGTAATGTAACACACACCCATACAATGCGCACCACCCCGTGATGTTTTTCTCACTCCTACTAGTGAATGTAATGTAACACACACCCATACTATGCGCACCACCCCGTGATGTTTTTCTCACTCCTACTAGTGAATGTAATGTAACACACACCCATACAATGCTCACCACCCCGTGATGATTTTCTCACTCCTACTAGTGAATCTAATGTAACAAACACCCATACAATGCGCACCACCCCGTGATGTTTTTCTCACTCCTACTAGTGAATCTAATGTAACAAACACCCATACAATGCGCACCACCCCGTGATGTTTTTCTCACTCCTACTAGTGAATCTAATGTAACACACACCCATACAATGCGCACCACCCCGTGATGTTTTTCTCACTCCTACTAGTGAATCTAATGTAACACACACCCATACAATACGCACCACCCCGTGATGTTTTTCTCACTCCTACTAGTGAATCTAATGTAACACACACCCATACAAGGCGCACCACCCCGTGATGTTTTTCTCACTCCTACTAGTGAATGTAATGTAACACACCCCCAGACAATGCGCACCACCCCCTGATGATTTTCTCACTCCTACTAGTGAATGTAATGTAACACACACCCATACAATGCGCACCACCCCATGATGTTTTTCTCACTCCTAATAGTGAGTGTAGTGTAACACACACCCATACAATGCGCACCACCCCGTGATGTTTTTCTCACTCCTACTAGTGAATCTAATGTAACACACACCCATACAATGCGCACCACCCCGTGATGTTTTTCTCACTCCTACTAGTGAATGTAATGTAACACACACCCATACAACGCGCACCACCCCGTGATGTTTTTCTCACTCCTACTAGTGAATGTAATGTAACACACACCCATACAATGCGCACCACCCCGTGATGTTTTTCTCACTCCTACTAGTGAATGTGATGTAACACACACCCATACAATGCGCACCACCCCGTGATGTTTTTCTCACTCCTACTAGTGAATGTAATGTAACACACACCCATACAATGCGCACCACCCCGTGATGTTTTTGTCACTCCTACTAGTGAATGTAATGTAACACACACCCATACAATGCGCACCACACCGTAATGTTTTTCTCACTCCTACTAGTGAATGTAATGTAACACACACCCATACAATGCGCACCATCCCGTGATGATTTTCTCACTCCTACTAGTGAATCTAATGTAACAAACACCCATACAATGCGCACCACCCCGTGATGTTTTTCTCACTCCTACTAGTGAATGTAATGTAACACACACCCATACAATGCGCACCACCCCGTGATGTTTTCCTCACTCCTACTAGTGAATCTAATGTAACACACACCCATACAATGCGCACCACCCCGTGATGTTTTTCTCACTCCTAATAGTGAATCTAATGTAACACACACCCATACAATGCGCACCACCCCGTGATGTTTTCCTCACTCCTACTAGTGTATCTAATGTAACACACACCCATACAAGGCGCACCACCCCGTGATGTTTTTCTCACTCCTACTAGTGAATGTAATGTAACACACCCCCAGACAATGCGCACCACCCCCTGATGATTTTCTCACTCCTACTAGTGAATCTAATGTAACACACACCCATACAATGCGCACCACCCCGTGATGTTTTTCTCACTCCTACGAGTGAATGTAATGTAACACACACCCATACAATGCGCACCAACCCCGTGATGTTTTTCTCACTCCTACTAGTGAATGTAATGTAACACACACCCATACAATGCGCACCACCCCGTGATGTTTTTCTCACTCCTACTAGTGAATGTAATGTAACACACACGCATACGATGCGCACCACCCCGTGATGTTTTTCTCACTCCTACTAGTGAATGTAATGTAACACACCCATACAATGCGCACCACCCCGTGATATTTTTCTCACTCCTTCTAGTGAATGTAATGTAACACACACCCATACAATGCGCACCACCCCGTGATGTTTTTCTCACTCCTACTAGTGAACGTAATGTAACACACACCCATACAATGCGCACCACCCCGTGATGTTTTTCTCACTCCTACGAGTGAATGTAATGTAACACACACTCATACAATGCGCAAGACCCCGTGATGTTTTTCTCACTCCTACGAGTGAATGTAATGTAACACACACCCATACAATGCGCACCACCCCGTGATGTTTTTGTCAGTCCTACTAGTGAATGTAATGTAACACACACCCATACAATGCGCACCACCCCGTGATGTTTTTCTCACTCCTACTAGTGAATGTAATGTAACACACACCCATACAATGCGCACCACCCCGTGATGTTTTTCTCACTGCTACTAGTGAATGTAATGTAACAAACCCATACAATGCGCACCACCCCGTGATATTTTTCTCACTCCTACTAGTGAATGTAATGTAACACACACCCATACAATGCGCACCACCCCATGATGTTTTTCTCACTCCTAATAGTGAGTGTAGTGTAACACACACCCATACAATGCGCACCACCCCGTGATGTTTTTCTCACTCCTACTAGTGAATGTAATGTAACACACACCCATACAATGCGCACCACCCCGTGATGTTTTTCTCACTCCTACTAGTGAATGTAATGTATCACACACCCATACAACGCGCACCACCCCGTGATGATTTTCTCACTCCTACTAGTGAATGTAATGTAACACTCACCCATACAACGCGCACCACCCCGTGATGTTTTTCTCACTCCTACTAGTGAATGTAATGTAACACACACCCATACAACGCGCACCACCCCGTGATGATTTTCTCACTCCTACTAGTGAATGTAATGTAACACACACCCATACAACGCGCACCACCCCGTGATGTTTTTCTCACTCCTACTAGTGAATGTAATGTAACACACACCCATACAATGCGCACCACCCCGTGATGTTTTTCTCACTCCTACTAGTGAATGTAATGTAACACACACCCATACAATGCGCACCACCCCGTGATGTTTTTCTCACTCCTACTAGTGAATGTAATGTAACACACACCCATACAATGCGCACCACCCCGTGATGTTTTTCTCACTGCTTCTAGTGAATGTAATGTAACACACCCATACAATGCGCACCACCCCGTGATGTTTTTCTCACTCCTACTAGTGAATGTAATGTAACACAAACCCATACAATGCGCACCACCCCGTGATGTTTTTCTCACTCCTACTAGTGAATCTAATGTAACACACACCCATACAAGGCGCACCACCCCGTGATGATTTTCTCACTCCTACTAGTGAATGTAATGTGACACACACCCATACAATGCGCACCACCCCGTGATGTTTTTCTCACTCCTACTAGTGAATGTAATGTAACACACACCCATACAATGCGCACCACACCGTGATGTTTTTCTAACTCCTACTAGTGAATGTAATGTAACACACACCCATACAATGCGCACCACCCCGTGATGTTTTTCTCACTCCTACTAGTGAAGGTAATGTAACACACACCCATACAATGCGCACCACCCCGTGATGTTTTTCTCACTCCTACTAGTGAATGTAATGTAACACACACCCATACAATGCGCACCACCCCGTGATGATTTTCTCACTCCTACTAGTGAATCTAATGTAACACACACCCTTACAATGCGCACCACCCCGTGATGTTTTTCTCACTGCTACTAGTGAATGTAATGTAACACACCCATACAATGCGCACCACCCCGTGATGTTTTTCTCACTCCTACTAGTGAATGTAATGTAACACACACCCATACAATGCGCACCACCCCGTGATGTTTTTCTCACTCCTAATAGTGAGTGTAGGGTAACACACACCCATACAATGCGCACCACCCCGTGATGTTTTTCTCACTCCTAATAGTGAGTGTAGTGTAACACACACCCATACAATGCGCACCACCCCGTGATGTTTTTCTCACTCCTACTAGTGAATCTAATGTAACACACACCCATACAATGCGCACCACCCCGTGGTTTTTTTTCTCACTCCTACTAGTCAATGTAATGTAACACACACCCATACAACGCGCACCACCCCGTGATGATTTTCTCACTCCTACTAGTGAATGTAATGTAACACACACCCATACAACGCGCACCACCCCGTGATGTTTTTCTCACTCCTACTAGTGAATGTAATGTAACACACAGCCATACAACGCGCACCACCCCGTGATGTTTTTCTCACTCCTAGTAGGGAATGTAATGTAACACACACCCATACAAGGCGCACCACCCCGTGATGTTTTTCTCACTCCTACTAGTGAATGTAATGTAACACACACCCATACAATGCGCACCACTCCGTGATGTTTTTCTCACTCCTACTAGTGAATGTAGTGTAACACACACACATACAATGCGCACCACCCCGTGATGCTTTCTCACTGCTAGTAGTGAATGTAGTGTAACACACACCCATACAATGCGCGCCACCCCGTGATGTATTTCTCACTCCTACTAGTGAATGTAATGTAACACACACCCATACAATGCGCACCACCCCGTGATGATTTTCTCACTCCTACTAGTGAATGTAATGTAACACACACCCATACAATGCGCACCACCCCGTGATGTTTTTCTCACTCCTACTAGTGAATGTAATGTAACACACACCCATACAATGCGCACCACCCCGTGATGTTTTTCTCACTCCTACTAGTGAATCTAATGTAACACTCACCCATACAATGCGCACCACCCCGTGATGTTTTTCTCACTCCTACTAGTGAATGTAATGTAACACACACCCATACAATGCGCACCACCCCGTGATGTTTTTCTCACTCCTACTAGTGAATGTAATGTAACACACACCCATACAAGGCGCACCACCCCGTGATGATTTTCTCACTCCTACTAGTGAATGTAATGTGACACACACCCATACAATGCGCACCACCCCGTGATGTTTTTCTCACTCCTACTAGTGAATGTAATGTAACACACACCCATACAATGCGTACCACCCCGTGATGATTTTCTCACTCCTACTAGTGAATGTAATGTAACACACACCCATACAATGTGCACCAACCCGTGATGTTTTTCTCACTCCTACTAGTGAATGTAATGTAACACACACTCATACAATGCGCACCAACCCGTGATATTTTTCTCACTCCTACTAGTGAATGTAATGTAACATACACCCATACAATGCGCACCACCCCGTGATGTTTTTCTCATTCCTACTAGTGAATCTAATGTAACACACACCCATATAAGGCGCACCACCCCGTGATGTTTTTCTCACTCCTACTAGTGAATGTAATGTAACACACACCCATACAATGCGCACCACCCCGTGATGTTTTTCTCACTCCTACTAGTGAATGTAATGTAACACACACCCATACAATGCGCACCACCCCGTGATGTTTTTCTCACTCCTACTAGTGAATGTAATGTAACACACACCCATACAATGCGCACCACCCCGTGATGATTTTCTCACTCCTACTAGTGAATCTAATGTAACACACACCCATACAATGCGCACCACCCCGTGATGTTTTTCTCACTGCTACTAGTGAATGTAATGTAACACACCCATACAATGCGCACCACCCCGTGATGTTTTTCTCACTCCTACTAGTGAATGTAATGTAACACACACCCATACAATGCGCACCACCCCGTGATGTTTTTCTCACTCCTAATAGTGAGTGTAGTGTAACACACACCCATACAATGCGCACCACCCCGTGATGTTTTTCTCACTCCTAATAGTGAGTGTAGTGTAACACACACCCATACAATGCGCACCACCCCGTGATGTTTTTCTCACTCCTACTAGTGAATGTAATGTAACACACACCCATACAATGCGCACCACCCCGTGATGATTTTCTCACTCCTACTAGTTAATGTAATGTAACACACACCCATACAATGCGCACCACCCCGTGATGTTTTTCTCACTCCTACTAGTGAATCTAATGTAACACACACCCATACAAGGCGCACCACCCCGTGATGTTTTTCTCACTCCTACTAGTGAATGTAATGTAACACACCCCCAGACAATGCGCACCACCCCCTGATGATTTTCTCACTCCTACTAGTGAATGTAATGTAACACACAACCATACAATGCGCACCACCCCATGATGTTTTTCTCACTCCTAATAGTGAGTGTAGTGTAACACACACCCATACAATGCGCACCACCCCGTGATGTTTTTCTCACTCCTACTAGTGAATCTAATGTAACACACACCCATACAATGCGCACCACCCCGTGATGTTTTTCTCACTCCTACTAGTGAATGTAATGTAACACACACCCATACAACGCGCACCACCCCGTGATGATTTTCTCACTCCTACTAGTGAATGTAATGTAACACTCACCCATACAACGCGCACCACCCCGTGATGTTTTTCTCACTCCTACTAGTGAATGTAATGTAACACACACCCATACAATGCGCACCACCCCGTGATACTTTTCTCACTGCTAGTAGTGAATGAAGTGTAACACACAACCATACAATGCGCACCACCCCGTGATGTTTTTCTCACTCCTACTAGTGAATGTAATGTAACACACACCCATACAATGCGCACCACCCCGTGATGATTTTCTCACTCCTACTAGTGAATGTAATGTAACACACACCCATACAATGCGCACACCCCGTGATGTTTTTCTCACTCCTACTAGTGAATCTAATGTAACACTCACCCATAAAATTCGCACCACCCCGTGATGTTTTTCTCACTCCTACTAGTGAATGTGATGTAACACACACCCATACAATGCGCACCACCCCGTGATGTTTTTCTCACTCCTACTAGTGAATGTAATGTAACACACACCCATACAATGCCCACCACCCCGTGATGTTTTTCTCACTCCTACTAGTGAATGTAATGTAACACACACCCATACAATGCGCACCACCCCGTGATGTTTTTCTCACTCCTACTAGTGAATGTAATGTAACACACACCCATACAATGCGCACCACCCCGTGATGTTTTGCTCACTCCTACTAGTGAATGTAATGTAACACACACCCATACAATGCGCACCACCCCGTGATGTTTTTCTCACTCCTACTAGTGAATGTAATGTAACACACACCCATACAATGCGCACCACCCCGTGATGTTTTTCTCACTCCTACTAGTGAATGTAATGTAACACACACCCATACAATGCGCACCACCCCGTGATGTTTTTGTCACTCCTACTAGTGAATCTAATGTAACACACACCCATACAATGCGCACCACCCCGTGATGTTTTTCTCACTCCTACTAGTGAATGTAATGTAACACACACCCATACAATGCGCACCATCCCGTGATGATTTTCTCACTCCTACTAGTGAATCTAATGTAACAAACACCCATACAATGCGCACCACCCCGTGATGTTTTTCTCACTCCTACTAGTGAATGTAATGTAACACACACCCATACAATGCGCACCACCCCGTGATGTTTTCCTCACTCCTACTAGTGAATCTAATGTAACACACACCCATACAATGCGCACCACCCCGTGATGTTTTTCTCACTCCTAATAGTGAATCTAATGTAACACACGCCCATACAATGCGCACCACCCCGTGATGTTTTTCTCACTCCTACTAGTGAATGTAATGTAACACACACCCATACAATGCGCACCACCCCGTGATGTTTTTCTCACTCCTACTAGTGAATGTAATGTAACACACACCCATACAATGCGCACCACCCCGTGATGTTTTTCTCACTCCTACTAGTGAATGTAATGTAACACACACCCATACAATGCGCACCACCCCGTGATGTTTTTCTCACTCCTACTAGTGAATGTAATGTAACACACACCCATACAATGCGCACCACCCCGTGATGTTTTTCTCACTCCTACTAGTGAATGTAATGTAACACACACCCATACAATGCGCACCACCCCGTGATGTTTTTCTCACTCCTACTAGTGAATGTAATGTAACACACACCCATACAATGCGCACCACCCCGTGATGTTTTTCTCACTCCTACTAGTGAATGTAATGTAACACACACCCATACAATGCGCACCACCCCGTGATGTTTTTCTCACTCCTACTAGTGAATGTAATGTAACACACACCCATACAATGCGCACCACCCTGTGATGTTTTTCTCACTCCTACTAGGGAATGTAATGTAACACACACCCACACAATGCGCACCACCCCGTGATGTTTTTCTCACTCCTACTAGTGAGTGTAATGTAACACACTCCCATACAATGCGCACCACCCCGTGATGTTTTTCTCACTCCTACTAGTGAATCAAATGTAACAAACACCCATACAATGCGCACCACCCCGTGATGTTTTTCTCACTCCTACTAGTGAATCTAATGTAACACACACCCATACAATACGCACCACCCCGTGATGTTTTTCTCACTCCTACTAGTGAATCTAATGTAACACACACCCATACAAGGCGCACCACCCCGTGATGTTTTTCTCACTCCTACTAGTGAATGTAATGTAACACACCCCCAGACAATGCGCACCACCCCCTGATGATTTTCTCACTCCTACTAGTGAATCTAATGTAACACACACCCATACAATGCGCACCACCCCGTGATGTTTTTCTCACTCCTACTAGTGAATGTAATGTAACACACCCATACAATGCGCACCACCCCGTGATATTTTTGTCACTCCTTCTAGTGAATGTAATGTAACACACACCCATACAATGCGCACCACCCCGTGATGTTTTTCTCACTCCTACTAGTGAATGTAATGTAACACACACCCATACAATGCCCACCACCCCGTGATGTTTTTCTCACTCTTACTAGTGGATGTAATGTAACACACACCCATACAATGCGCACCACCCCGTGATGTTTTTCTCACTCCTACGAGTGGATGTAATGTAACACACACCCATACAATGCGCACCACCCCGTGATGTTTTTCTCACTCCTACTGGTGAATGTAATGTAACACACACCCATACAATGCGCACCACCCCGTGATGTTTTTCTCACTCCTACTAGTGAATGTAATGTAACACACACCCATACAATGCGCACCAGCCCGTTATGTTTTTCTCACTCCTACTAGTGAATGTAATGTAACACACACCCATACAATGCGCACCACCCCGTGATGTTTTTCTCACTCCTACTAGTGAATGTAATGTAACACACACCCATACTATGCGCACCACCCCGTGATGTTTTTCTCACTCCTACTAGTGAATGTAATGTAACACACACCCATACAATGCTCACCACCCCGTGATGATTTTCTCACTCCTACTAGTGAATCTAATGTAACAAACACCCATACAATGCGCACCACCCCGTGATGTTTTTCTCACTCCTACTAGTGAATCTAATGTAACAAACACCCATACAATGCGCACCACCCCGTGATGTTTTTCTCACTCCTACTAGTGAATCTAATGTAACACACACCCATACAATGCGCACCACCCCGTGATGTTTTTCTCACTCCTACTAGTGAATCTAATGTAACACACACCCATACAATACGCACCACCCCGTGATGTTTTTCTCACTCCTACTAGTGAATCTAATGTAACACACACCCATACAAGGCGCACCACCCCGTGATGTTTTTCTCACTCCTACTAGTGAATGTAATGTAACACACCCCCAGACAATGCGCACCACCCCCTGATGATTTTCTCACTCCTACTAGTGAATGTAATGTAACACACACCCATACAATGCGCACCACCCCATGATGTTTTTCTCACTCCTAATAGTGAGTGTAGTGTAACACACACCCATACAATGCGCACCACCCCGTGATGTTTTTCTCACTCCTACTAGTGAATCTAATGTAACACACACCCATACAATGCGCACCACCCCGTGATGTTTTTCTCACTCCTACTAGTGAATGTAATGTAACACACACCCATACAACGCGCACCACCCCGTGATGTTTTTCTCACTCCTACTAGTGAATGTAATGTAACACACACCCATACAATGCGCACCACCCCGTGATGTTTTTCTCACTCCTACTAGTGAATGTGATGTAACACACACCCATACAATGCGCACCACCCCGTGATGTTTTTCTCACTCCTACTAGTGAATGTAATGTAACACACACCCATACAATGCGCACCACCCCGTGATGTTTTTGTCACTCCTACTAGTGAATGTAATGTAACACACACCCATACAATGCGCACCACACCGTAATGTTTTTCTCACTCCTACTAGTGAATGTAATGTAACACACACCCATACAATGCGCACCATCCCGTGATGATTTTCTCACTCCTACTAGTGAATCTAATGTAACAAACACCCATACAATGCGCACCACCCCGTGATGTTTTTCTCACTCCTACTAGTGAATGTAATGTAACACACACCCATACAATGCGCACCACCCCGTGATGTTTTCCTCACTCCTACTAGTGAATCTAATGTAACACACACCCATACAATGCGCACCACCCCGTGATGTTTTTCTCACTCCTAATAGTGAATCTAATGTAACACACACCCATACAATGCGCACCACCCCGTGATGTTTTCCTCACTCCTACTAGTGTATCTAATGTAACACACACCCATACAAGGCGCACCACCCCGTGATGTTTTTCTCACTCCTACTAGTGAATGTAATGTAACACACCCCCAGACAATGCGCACCACCCCCTGATGATTTTCTCACTCCTACTAGTGAATCTAATGTAACACACACCCATACAATGCGCACCACCCCGTGATGTTTTTCTCACTCCTACGAGTGAATGTAATGTAACACACACCCATACAATGCGCACCAACCCCGTGATGTTTTTCTCACTCCTACTAGTGAATGTAATGTAACACACACCCATACAATGCGCACCACCCCGTGATGTTTTTCTCACTCCTACTAGTGAATGTAATGTAACACACACGCATACGATGCGCACCACCCCGTGATGTTTTTCTCACTCCTACTAGTGAATGTAATGTAACACACCCATACAATGCGCACCACCCCGTGATATTTTTCTCACTCCTTCTAGTGAATGTAATGTAACACACACCCATACAATGCGCACCACCCCGTGATGTTTTTCTCACTCCTACTAGTGAACGTAATGTAACACACACCCATACAATGCGCACCACCCCGTGATGTTTTTCTCACTCCTACGAGTGAATGTAATGTAACACACACTCATACAATGCGCAAGACCCCGTGATGTTTTTCTCACTCCTACGAGTGAATGTAATGTAACACACACCCATACAATGCGCACCACCCCGTGATGTTTTTGTCAGTCCTACTAGTGAATGTAATGTAACACACACCCATACAATGCGCACCACCCCGTGATGTTTTTCTCACTCCTACTAGTGAATGTAATGTAACACACACCCATACAATGCGCACCACCCCGTGATGTTTTTCTCACTGCTACTAGTGAATGTAATGTAACAAACCCATACAATGCGCACCACCCCGTGATATTTTTCTCACTCCTACTAGTGAATGTAATGTAACACACACCCATACAATGCGCACCACCCCATGATGTTTTTCTCACTCCTAATAGTGAGTGTAGTGTAACACACACCCATACAATGCGCACCACCCCGTGATGTTTTTCTCACTCCTACTAGTGAATGTAATGTAACACACACCCATACAATGCGCACCACCCCGTGATGTTTTTCTCACTCCTACTAGTGAATGTAATGTATCACACACCCATACAACGCGCACCACCCCGTGATGATTTTCTCACTCCTACTAGTGAATGTAATGTAACACTCACCCATACAACGCGCACCACCCCGTGATGTTTTTCTCACTCCTACTAGTGAATGTAATGTAACACACACCCATACAACGCGCACCACCCCGTGATGATTTTCTCACTCCTACTAGTGAATGTAATGTAACACACACCCATACAACGCGCACCACCCCGTGATGTTTTTCTCACTCCTACTAGTGAATGTAATGTAACACACACCCATACAACGCGCACCACCGCGTGATGTTTTTCTCACTCCTAGTAGTGAATGTAATGTAACACACACCCATACAATGCGCACCACCCCGTGATGTTTTTCTCACTCCTACTAGTGAATGTAATGTAACACACACCCATACAATGCGCACCACCCCGTGATGTTTTTCTCACTCCTACTAGTGAATGTAGTGTAACACACACCCATACAATGCGCACCACCCCGTGATACTTTTCTCACTGCTAGTAGTGAATGAAGTGTAACACACAACCATACAATGCGCACCACCCCGTGATGTTTTTCTCACTCCTACTAGTGAATGTAATGTAACACACACCCATACAATGCGCACCACCCCGTGATGATTTTCTCACTCCTACTAGTTAATGTAATGTAACACACACCCATACAATGCGCACCACCCCGTGATGTTTTTCTCACTCCTACTAGTGAATGTAATGTAACACACACCCATACAATGCACACACCCCGTGATGTTTTTCTCACTCCTACTAGTGAATCTAATGTAACACTCACCCATACAATGCGCACCACCCCGTGATGTTTTTCTCACTCCTACTAGTGAATGTAATGTAAAAAACCCCCATACAATGCGCACCACCCCGTGATGTTTTTCTCACTCCTACTAGTGAATTTAATGTAACACACACCCATACAATGCGCACCACCCCGTGATGTTTTTCTCATTCCTACTAGTGAATCTAATGTAACACACACCCATACAATGCCCACCACCCCGTGATGTTTTTCTCACTCCTACTAGTGGATGTAATGTAACACACACCCATACAATGCGCACCACCCCGTGATGTTTTTCTCACTCCTACGAGTGGATGTAATGTAACACACACCCATACAATGCGCACCACCCCGTGATGTTTTTCTCACTCCTACTAGTGAATGTAATGTAACACACACCCATACAATGCGCACCACCCCGTGATGTTTTTCTCACTCCTACTAGTGAATGTAATGTAACACACACCCATACAATGCGCACCACCCCGTGATGTTTTTCTCACTCTTACTAGTGAATGTAATGTAACACACACCCATACAATGCGCACCACCCCGTGATGTTTTTCTCACTCCTACTAGTGAATGTAATGTAACACACACCCATACTATGCGCACCACCCCGTGATGTTTTTCTCACTCCTACTAGTGAATGTAATGTAACACACACCCATACAATGCGCACCACCCCGTGATGATTTTCTCACTCCTACTAGTGAATCTAATGTAACAAACACCCATACAATGCGCACCACCCCGTGATGTTTTTCTCACTCCTACTAGTGAATCTAATGTAACACACACCCATACAATGCGCACCACCCCGTGATGTTTTTCTCACTCCTACTAGTGAATCTAATGTAACACACACCCATACAATACGCACCACCCCGTGATGTTTTTCTCACTCCTACTAGTGAATCTAATGTAACACACACCCATACAAGGCGCACCACCCCGTGATGTTTTTCTCACTCCTACTAGTGAATGTAATGTAACACACCCCCAGACAATGCGCACCACCCCCTGATGATTTTCTCACTCCTACTAGTGAATGTAATGTAACACACACCCATACAATGCGCACCACCCCATGATGTTTTTCTCACTCCTAATAGTGAGTGTAGTGTAACACACACCCATACAATGCGCACCACCCCGTGATGTTTTTCTCACTCCTACTAGTGAATCTAATGTAACACACACCCATACAATGCGCACCACCCCGTGATGTTTTTCTCACTCCTACTAGTGAATGTAATGTAACACACACCCATACAACGCGCACCACCCCGTGATGATTTTCTCACTCCTACTAGTGAATGTAATGTAACACTCACCCATACAACGCGCACCACCCCGTGATGTTTTTCTCACTCCTACTAGTGAATGTAATGTAACACACACCCATACAACGCGCACCACCCCGTGATGATTTTCTCACTCCTACTAGTGAATGTAATGTAACACACACCCATACAACGCGCACCACCCCGTGATGTTTTTCTCACTCCTACTAGTGAATGTAATGTAACACACACCCATACAACGCGCACCACCCCGTGATGTTTTTCTCACTCCTAGTAGTGAATGTAATGTAACACACACCCATACAATGCGCACCACCCCGTGATGTTTTTCTCACTCCTACTAGTGAATGTAATGTAACACACACCCATACAATGCGCACCACCCCGTGATGTTTTTCTCACTCCTACTAGTGAATGTAGTGTAACACACACCCATACAATGCGCACCACCCCGTGATACTTTTCTCACTGCTAGTAGTGAATGAAGTGTAACACACAACCATACAATGCGCACCACCCCGTGATGTTTTTCTCACTCCTACTAGTGAATGTAATGTAACACACACCCATACAATGCGCACCACCCCGTGATGATTTTCTCACTCCTACTAGTTAATGTAATGTAACACACACCCATACAATGCGCACCACCCCGTGATGTTTTTCTCACTCCTACTAGTGAATGTAATGTAACACACACCCATACAATGCGCACACCCCGTGATGTTTTTCTCACTCCTACTAGTGAATCTAATGTAACACTCACCCATACAATTCGCACCATCCCGTGATGTTTTTCTCACTGCTACTAGTGAATGTGATGTAACACACACCCATACAATGCGCACCACCCCGTGATGTTTTTCTCACACCTACTAGTGAATGTAATGTAACACACACCCATACAATGCCCACAACCCCGTGTTTTTCTCACTCCTACTAGTGAATGTAATGTAACACACACCCATACAATGCGCACCACCCCGTGATGTTTTTCTCACTCCTACTAGTGAATGTAATGTAACACACACCCATACAATGCGCACCACCCCGTGATGTTTTTCTCACTCCTACTAGTGAATGTGATGTAACACACACCCATACAATGCGCACCACCCCGTGATGTTTTTCTCACTCCTACTAGTGAATGTGATGTAACACACACCCATACAATGCGCACCACCCCGTGATGTTTTTGTCACTCCTACTAGTGAATGTAATGTAACACACACCCATACAATGCGCACCACCCCGTAATGTTTTTCTCACTCCTACTAGTGAATGTAATGTAACACACACCCATACAATGCGCACCATCCCGTGATGATTTTCTCACTCCTACTAGTGAATCTAATGTAACAAACACCCATACAATGCGCACCACCCCGTGATGTTTTTCTCACTCCTACTAGTGAATGTAATGTAACACACACCCATACAATGCGCACCACCCCGTGATGTTTTCCTCACTCCTACTAGTGAATCTAATGTAACACACACCCATACAATGCGCACCACCCCGTGATGTTTTTCTCACTCCTAATAGTGAATCTAATGTAACACACGCCCATACAATGCGCACCACCCCGTGATGTTTTTCTCACTCCTACTAGTGAATGTAATGTAACACACACCCATACAATGCGCACCACCCCGTGATGTTTTTCTCACTCCTACTAGTGAATGTAATGTAACACACACCCATACAATGCGCACCACCCCGTGATGTTTTTCTCACTCCTACTAGTGAATGTAATGTAACACACACCCATACAATGCGCACCACCCCGTGATGTTTTTCTCACTCCTACTAGTGAATGTAATGTAACACACACCCATACAATGCGCACCACCCTGTGATGTTTTTCTCACTCCTACTAGTGAATGTAATGTAACACAAAGCCACACAATGCGCACCACCCCGTGATGTTTTTCTCACTCCTACTAGTGAGTGTAATGTAACACACACCCATACAATGCGCACCACCCCGTGATGTTTTTCTCACTCCTACTAGTGAATCTAATGTAACACACACCCATACAATGCGCACCACCCCGTGATGTTTTTCTCACTCCTACTAGTGAATCTAATGTAACACACACCCATACAATACGCACCACCCCGTGATGTTTTTCTCACTCCTACTAGTGAATCTAATGTAACACACACCCATACAAGGCGCACCACCCCGTGATGTTTTTCTCACTCCTACTAGTGAATGTAATGTAACACACCCCCAGACAATGCGCACCACCCCCTGATGATTTTCTCACTCCTACTAGTGAATCTAATGTAACACACACCCATACAATGCGCACCACCCCATGATGTTTTTCTCACTCCTACGAGTGAATGTAATGTAACACACACCCATACAATGCGCACCACCCCGTGATGTTTTTCTCACTCCTACTAGTGAATGTAATGTAACACACACCCATACGATGCGCACCACCCCGTGATGTTTTTCTCACTCCTACTAGTGAATGTAATGTAACACACCCATACAATGCGCACCACCCCGTGATATTTTTCTCACTCCTTCTAGTGAATGTAATGTAACACACACCCATACAATGCGCACCACCCCGTGATGTTTTTCTCACTCCTACTAGTGAATGTAATGTAACACACACCCATACAATGCGCACCACCCCGTGATGTTTTTCTCACTCCTACGAGTGAATGTAATGTAACACACACTCATACAATGCGCAAGACCCCGTGATGTTTTTCTCACTCCTACGAGTGAATGTAATGTAACACACACCCATACAATGCGCACCACCCCGTGATGTTTTTGTCACTCCTACTAGTGAATGTAATGTAACACACACCCATACAATGCGCACCACCCCGTGATGTTTTTCTCACTCCTACTAGTGAATGTAATGTAACACACACCCATACAATGCGCACCACCCCGTGATGTTTTTCTCACTGCTACTAGTGAATGTAATGTAACAAACCCATACAATGCGCACCACCCCGTGATATTTTTCTCACTCCTACTAGTGAATGTAATGTAACACACACCCATACAATGCGCACCACCCCATGATGTTTTTCTCACTCCTAATAGTGAGTGTAGTGTAACACACACCCATACAATGCGCACCACCCCGTGATGTTTTTCTCACTCCTACTAGTGAATGTAATGTAACACACACCCATACAATGCGCACCACCCCGTGATGTTTTTCTCACTCCTACTAGTGAATGTAATGTATCACACACCCATACAACGCGCACCACCCCGTGATGATTTTCTCACTCCTACTAGTGAATGTAATGTAACACTCACCCATACAACGCGCACCACCCCGTGATGTTTTTCTCACTCCTACTAGTGAATGTAATGTAACACACACCCATACAACGCGCACCACCCCGTGATGATTTTCTCACTCCTACTAGTGAATGTAATGTAACACACACCCATACAACGCGCACCACCCCGTGATGTTTTTCTCACTCCTACTAGTGAATGTAATGTAACACACACCCATACAACGCGCACCACCGCGTGATGTTTTTCTCACTCCTAGTAGTGAATGTAATGTAACACACACCCATACAATGCGCACCACCCCGTGATGTTTTTCTCACTCCTACTAGTGAATGTAATGTAACACACACCCATACAATGCGCACCACCCCGTGATGTTTTTCTCACTCCTACTAGTGAATGTAGTGTAACACACACCCATACAATGCGCACCACCCCGTGATACTTTTCTCACTGCTAGTAGTGAATGAAGTGTAACACACAACCATACAATGCGCACCACCCCGTGATGTTTTTCTCACTCCTACTAGTGAATGTAATGTAATACACACCCATACAATGCGCACCACCCCGTGATGATTTTCTCACTCCTACTAGTTAATGTAATGTAACACACACCCATAC
The DNA here is from genome assembly GCF_034190915.1 of Cavia porcellus. Lineage (NCBI taxonomy): Eukaryota > Metazoa > Chordata > Mammalia > Rodentia > Caviidae > Cavia > Cavia porcellus. The sequence continues at coordinate 4,328 of NW_026947876.1, read as the reverse complement.
AATGCGCACCACCCCGTGATGTTTTTCTCACTCCTACTAGTGAATGTAATGTAACACACACCCATACAATGCGCACCACCCCGTGATGTTTTTCTCACTCCTACTAGTGAATGTAATGTAAAAAACACCCATACAATGCGCACCACCCCGTGATGTTTTTCTCACTCCTACTAGTGAATTTAATGTAACACACACCCATACAATGCGCACCACCCCGTGATGTTTTTCTCACTCCTACTAGTGAATGTAATGTAACACACACCCATACAATGCCCACCACCCCGTGATGTTTTTCTCACTCCTACTAGTGGATGTAATGTAACACACACCCATACAATGCGCACCACCCCGTGATGTTTTTCTCACTCCTACGAGTGGATGTAATGTAACACACACCCATACAATGCGCACCACCCCGTGATGTTTTTCTCACTCCTACTAGTGAATGTAATGTAACACACACCCATACAATGCGCACCACCCCGTGATGTTTTTCTCACTCCTACTAGTGAATGTAATGTAACACACACCCATACAATGCGCACCACCCCGTGATGTTTTTCTCACTCTTACTTGTGAATGTAATGTAACACACACCCATACAATGCGCACCACCCCGTGATGTTTTTCTCACTCCTACTAGTGAATGTAATATAACACACACCCATACTATGCGCACCACCCCGTGATGTTTTTCTCACTCCTACTAGTGAATGTAATGTAACACACACCCATACAATGCGCACCACCCCGTGATGATTTTCTCACTCCTACTAGTGAATCCAATGTAACAAACACCCATACAATGCGCACCACCCCGTGATGTTTTTCTCACTCCTACTAGTGAATCTAATGTAACACACACCCATACAATGCGCACCACCCCGTGATGTTTTTCTCACTCCTACTAGTGAATCTAATGTAACACACACCCATACAATACGCACCACCCCGTGATGTTTTTCTCACTCCTACTAGTGAATCTAATGTAACACACACCCATACAAGGCGCACCACCCCGTGATGTTTTTCTCACTCCTACTAGTGAATGTAATGTAACACACCCCCAGACAATGCGCACCACCCCCTGATGATTTTCTCACTCCTACTAGTGAATGTAATGTAACACACAACCATACAATGCGCACCACCCCATGATGTTTTTCTCACTCCTAATAGTGAGTGTAGTGTAACACACACCCATACAATGCGCACCACCCCGTGATGTTTTTCTCACTCCTACTAGTGAATCTAATGTAACACACACCCATACAATGCGCACCACCCCGTGATGTTTTTCTCACTCCTACTAGTGAATGTAATGTAACACACACCCATACAACGCGCACCACCCCGTGATGATTTTCTCACTCCTACTAGTGAATGTAATGTAACACTCACCCATACAACGGGCACCACCCCGTGATGTTTTTCTCACTCCTACTAGTGAATGTAATGTAACACACACCCATACAACGCGCACCACCCCGTGATGATTTTCTCACTCCTACTAGTGAATGTAATGTAACACACACCCATACAACGCGCACCACCCCGTGATGTTTTTCTCACTCCTACTAGTGAATGTAATGTAACACACACCCATACAACGCGCACCACCCCGTGATGTTTTTCTCACTCCTAGTAGTGAATGTAATGTAACACACACCCATACAATGCGCACCACCCCGTGATGTTTTTCTCACTCCTACTAGTGAATGTAATGTAACACACACCCATACAATGCGCACCACCCCGTGAAGTTTTTCTCACTCCTACTAGTGAATGTAGTGTAACACACACCCATACAATGCGCACCACCCCGTGATACTTTTCTCACTGCTAGTAGTGAATGAAGTGTAACACACAACCATACAATGCGCACCACCCCGTGATGTTTTTCTCACTCCTACTAGTGAATGTAATGTAACACACACCCATACAATGCGCACCACCCCGTGATGATTTTCTCACTCCTACTAGTTAATGTAATGTAACACACACCCATACAATGCGCACCACCCCGTGATGTTTTTCTCACTCCTACTAGTGAATGTAATGTAACACACACCCATACAATGCGCACACCCCGTGATGTTTTTCTCACTCCTACTAGTGAATCTAATGTAACACTCACCCATACAATTCGCACCATCCCGTGATGTTTTTCTCACTCCTACTAGTCAATGTGATGTAACACACACCCATACAATGCGCACCACCCCGTGATGTTTTTCTCACTCCTACTAGTGAATGTAATGTAACACACACCCATACAATGCCCACCACCCCGTGTTTTTCTCACTCCTACTAGTGAATGTAATGTAACACACACCCATACAATGCGCACCACCCCGTGATGTTTTTCAAACTCCTACTAGTGAATGTAATGTAACACACACCCATACAATGCGCACCACCCCGTGATGTTTTTCTCACTCCTACTAGTGAATGTGATGTAACACACCCCCATACAATGCGCACCACCCCGTGATGTTTTTCTCACTCCTACTAGTGAATGTAATGTAACACACACCCATACAATGCGCACCACCCCGTGATGTTTTTGTCACTCCTACTAGTGAATGTAATGTAACACACACCCATACAATGCGCACCACCCCGTAATGTTTTTCTCACTCCTACTAGTGAATGTAATGTAACACACACCCATACAATGCGCACCATCCCGTGATGATTTTCTCACTCCTACTAGTGAATCTAATGTAACAAACACCCATACAATGCGCACCACCCCGTGATGTTTTTCTCACTCCTACTAGTGAATGTAATGTAACACACACCCATACAATGCGCACCACCCCGTGATGTTTTCCTCACTCCTACTAGTGAATCTAATGTAACATACACCCATACAATGCGCACCACCCCGTGATGTTTTTCTCACTCCTAATAGTGAATCTAATGTAACACACGCCCATACAATGCGCACCACCCCGTGATGTTTTTCTCACTCCTACTAGTGAATGTAATGTAACACACACCCATACAATGCGCACCACCCCGTGATGTTTTTCTCACTCCTACTAGTGAATGTAATGTAACACACACCCATACAATGCGCACCACCCCGTGATGTTTTTCTCACTCCTACTAGTGAATGTAATTTAACACACACCCATACAATGCGCACCACCCCGTGATGTTTTTCTCACTCCTACTAGTGAATGTAATGTAACACACACCCATACAATGCGCACCACCCTGTGATGTTTTTCTCACTCCTACTAGTGAATGTAATGTAACACAAAGCCACACAATGCGCACCACCCCGTGATGTTTTTCTCACTCCTACTAGTGAGTGTAATGTAACACACACCCATACAATGCGCACCACCCCGTGATGTTTTTCTCACTCCTACTAGTGAATCTAATGTAACACACACCCATACAATGCGCACCACCCCGTGATGTTTTTCTCACTCCTACTAGTGAATCTAATATAACACACACCCATACAATACGCACCACCCCGTGGTGTTTTTCTCACTCCTACTAGTGAATCTAATGTAACACACCCATACAAGGCGCACCACCCCGTGATGTTTTTCTCACTCCTACTAGTGAATGTAATGTAACACACCCCCAGACAATGCGCACCACCCCCTGATGATTTTCTCACTCCTACTAGTGAATCTAATGTAACACACACCCATACAATGCGCACCACCCCGTGATGTTTTTCTCACTCCTACTAGTGAATGCAATGTAACACACACCCATACAATGCGCACACCCCGTGATGTTTTTCTCACTCCTACTAGTGAATCTAATGTAACACTCACCCATACAATTCGCACCATCCCGTGATGTTTTTCTCACTCCTACTAGTGAATGTGATGTAACACACACCCATACAATGCGCACCACCCCGTGATGTTTTTCTCACTCCTACTAGTGAATGTAATGTAACACACACCCATACAATGCCCACCACCCCGTGTTTTTCTCACTCCTACTAGTGAATGTAATGTAACACACACCCATACAATGCGCACCACCCCGTGATGTTTTTCTCACTCCTACTAGTGAATGTAATGTAACACACACCCATACAATGCGCACCACCCCGTGATGTTTTTCTCACTCCTACTAGTGAATGTGATGTAACACACACCCATACAATGCGCACCACCCCGTGATGTTTTTCTCACTCCTACTAGTGAATGTAATGTAACACACACCCATACAATGCGCACCACCCCGTGATGTTTTTGTCACTCCTACTAGTGAATGTAATGTAACACACACCCATACAATGCGCACCACCCCGTAATGTTTTTCTCACTCCTACTAGTGAATGTAAT
>NW_026947875.1:0-109233 GCF_034190915.1 Cavia porcellus | reverse complement strand
CATTAGATTCACTAGTAGGAGTGAGAAAAACATCACGGGGTGGTGCGCATTTTATGGGTGTGTGTTACATTAGATTCACTAGTTATGGGTGTGTGTTACATTACATTCACTAGTAGGAGTGAGAAAAACATCACGGGGTGGTGCAGCATTGTATGGGTGTGTGTTACATTACATTCACTAGTAGGAGTGAGAAAAACATCACGGGGTGGTGCGCATTGTATGGGTGTGTGTTACATTACGTTCACTAGTAGGAGTGAGAAAAACATCACGGGGTGGTGCGCATTGTATGGGTGTGTGTTACATTACGTTCACTAGTAGGAGTGAGAAAAACATCACGGGGTGGTGCGCATTGTATGGGTGTGTGTTACATTACATTCACTAGTAGGAGTGAGAAAAACATCACGGGGTGGTGCGATTGTATGGGTGTGTGTTACATTACATTCACTAGTAGGAGTGAGAAAAACATCACGGGGTGGTGCGCATTGTATGGGTGTGTGTTACATTACATTCACTAGTAGGAGTGAGAAAAACATCATGGGGTGGTGCGCATTGTATGGGTGTGTGTTACCTTAGATTCACTAGTAGGAGTGAGAAAAACATCACGGGGTGGTGCGCATTGTATGGGTGTGTGTTACATTACATTCACTAGTAGGAGTGAGAAAAACATCATGGGGTGGTGCGCATTGTATGGGTGTGTGTTACCTTAGATTCAATAGTAGGAGTGAGAAAATCATCACGGGGTGGTGAGCAGTGTATGGGTGTGTGTTACATTACATTCACTAGTAGGAGTGAGAAAAACATCACGGGGTGGTGCGCATTGTATGGGTGTGTGTTACATTAGATTCACTAGTAGGAGTGAGAAAAACATCACGGGCTGGTGCGCATTGTATGGGTGTGTGTTACATTAGATTCACTAGTAGGAGTGAGAAAAACATCACGGGGTGGTGCGCATTTTATGGGTGTGTGTTACATTAGATTCACTAGTAGGAGTGAGAAAACATCACGGGGTGGTGCGCATTGTATGGGTGTGTGTTACATTACATTCACTAGTAGGAGTGAGAAAAACATCACGGGGTGGTGCACATTGTATGGGTGTGTGTTACATTACATTCACTAGTAGGAGTGAGAAAAACATCACGGGGTGGTGCGCATTGTATGGGTGTGTGTTACATTACGTTCACTAGTAGGAGTGAGAAAAACATCACGGGGTGGTGCGCATTGTATGGGTGTGTGTTACATTACGTTCACTAGTAGGAGTGAGAAAAACATCACGGGGTGGTGCGCATTGTATGGGTGTGTGTTACATTACATTCACTAGTAGGAGTGAGAAAAACAGCACGGGGTGGTGCGCATTGTATGGGTGTGTGTTACATTACATTCACTAGTAGGAGTGAAAAAAACATCACGGGGTGGTGCGCATTGTATGGGTGTGTGTTACATTAGATTCACTAGTAGGAGTGAGAAAAACATCACGGGGTGGTGCGCATTGTATGGGTGTGTGTTACATTACATTCACTAGTAGGAGTGAGAAAAACATCACGGGGTGGTGCGCATTGTATGGGTGTTTGTTACATTAGATACACTAGTAGGAGTGAGAAAAACATCACGGGGTGGTGCGCATTGTATGGGTGTGTGTTACATTACATTCACTAGTAGGAGTGAGAAAAACATCACGGGGTGCTGCGCATTGTATGGGTGTTTGTTACATTAGATTCAATAGTAGGAGTGAGAAAATCATCACGGGGTGTTGAGCAGTGTATGGGTGTGTGTTACATTACATTCACTAGTAGGAGTCAGAAAAACATCACGGGGTGGTGCACATTGTATGGGTGTGTGTTACATTACATTCACTAGTAAGAGTGAGAAAAACGTCACGGGGTGGTGCGCATTGTATGGGTGTGTGTTACATTAGATTCACTAGTAGGAGTGAGAAAAACATCACGGGGTGGTGCGCATTGTATGGGTGTGTGTTACATTACATTCACTAGTAGGAGTGAGAAAAACATCACGGGGTGGTGCGCATTGTATGGGTGTGTGTTACATTACATTCACTAGTAGGAGTGAGAAAAACATCACGGGGTGGTGCGCATTGTATGGGTGTGTGTTACATTACATTCACTAGTAGGAGTGAGAAAAACATCACGGGGTGGTGCGCATTGTATGGGTGTGTGTTACATTACCATCACTAGTAGGAGTGAGAAAAACATCACGGGCTGGTGCGCATTGTATGGGTGTGTGTTACATTACATTCACTAGTAGGAGTGAGAAAAACATCACGGGGTGGTGCGCATTGTATGGGTGTGTGTTACATTACATTCACTAGTAGGAGTGAGAAAAACAGCACGGGGTGGTGCGCATTGTATGGGTGTGTGTTACATTACATTCACTAGTAGGAGTGAGAAAAACATCACTGAGTGGTGCGCATTGTATGGGTGTGTGTTACATTACATTCACTAGTAGGAGTGAGAAAAACATCACGGGGTGGTGCGCATTGTATGGGTGTGTGTTACATTAGATTCACTAGTAGGAGTGAGAAAAACATCACGGGGTGGTGCGCATTGTATGGGTGTGTGTTACATTACATTCACTAGTAGGAGTGAGAAAAACATCACGGGGTGGTGCGCATTGTATGGGTGTGTGTTACATTACATTCACTAGTAGGAGTGAGAAAAACATCACGGGGTGGTGCGCATTGTATGGGTGTGTGTTACATTACATTCACTAGTAGGAGTGAGAAAAACATCACGGGGTGGTGCGCATTGTATGGGTGTGTGTTACATTACATTCACTAGCAGGAGTGAGAAAAACATCACGGGGTGGTGCGCATTCTATGGGTGTGTGTTACATTACATTCACTAGCAGGAGTGAGAAAAACATCACGGGGTGGTGCGCTATGTGTATGGGTGTGTGTACATTACATTCACTAGCAGGAGTGAGAAAAACATCACGGGGTGGTGCGCATTGTATGGGTGTGTGTTACATTACATTCACTAGTAGGAGTGAGAAAAACATCACGGGGTGGTGCGCATTTTATGGGTGTGTGTTACATTACATTCACTAGTAGGAGTGAGAAAAACATCACGGGGTGGTGCGCATTGTATGGGTGTGTGTTACATTACATTCACTAGTAGGAGTGAGAAAAACATCACGGGGTGGTGCGCATTGTATGGGTGTGTGTTACATTACATTCACTAGCAGGAGTGAGAAAAACATCACGGGGTGGTGCGCATTGTATGGGTGTGTGTTACATTACATTCACTAGTAGGAGTGAGAAAAACATCACGGGGTGGTGCGCATTGTATGGGTGTGTGTTACATTACATTCACTAGTAGGAGTGAGAAAAACATCACGGGGTGGTGCGCATTGTATGGGTGTGTGTTACATTACATTCACTAGTAGGAGTGAGAAAAACATCACGGGGTGGTGCGCATTGTATGGGTGTGTGTTACATTACATTCACTAGTAGGAGTGAGAAAAACATCACGGGGTGGTGCGCATTGTATGGGTGTTTGTTACATTAGATTCACTAGTAGGAGTGAGAAAAACATCACGGGGTGGTGCGCATTGTATGGGTGTGTGTTACATTACATTCACTAGTAGGAGTGAGAAAAACATCACGGGGTGGTGCGCATTGTATGGGTGTTTGTTACATTACATTCAAGAGTAGGAGCGCATTTTATTGGTGTGTGTTACATTACATTCACTAGTAGGAGTGAGAAAAACATCACGGGGTGGTGCGCATTGTATGGGTGTTTGTTACATTACATTCAAGAGTAGGAGCGCATTTTATTGGTGTGTGTTACATTACATTCACTAGTAGGAGTGAGAAAAACATCACGGGGTGGTGCGCATTTTATGGGTGTGTGTTACATTACATTCACTAGTAGGAGTGAGAAAAACATCACGGGGTGGTGCGCATTGTATGGGTGTGTGTTACATTACATTCACTAGTAGGAGTGAGAAAAACATCACGGGGTGGTGCGCATTGTATGGGTGTGTGTTACATTACATTCACTAGCAGGAGTGAGAAAAACATCACGGGGTGGTGCGCATTGTATGGGTGTGTGTTACATTACATTCACTAGCAGGAGTGAGAAAAACATCACGGGGTGGTGCGCATTGTATGGGTGTGTGTTACATTACATTCACTAGTAGGAGTGAGAAAAACATCACGGGGTGGTGCGCATTGTATGGGTGTGTGTTACATTACATTCACTAGTAGGAGTGAGAAAAACATCACGGGGTGGTGCGCATTGTATGGGTGTGTGTTACATTACATTCACTAGTAGGAGTGAGAAAAACATCACGGGGTGGTGCGCATTGTATGGGTGTTTGTTACATTAGATTCACTAGTAGGAGTGAGAAAAACATCACGGGGTGGTGCGCATTGTATGGGTGTGTGTTACATTACATTCACTAGTAGGAGTGAGAAAAACATCACGGGGTGGTGCGCATTGTATGGGTGTTTGTTACATTACATTCAAGAGTAGGAGCGCATTTTATTGGTGTGTGTTACATTACATTCACTAGTAGGAGTGAGAAAAACATCACGGGGTGGTGCGCATTGTATGGGTGTTTGTTACATTACATTCAAGAGTAGGAGCGCATTTTATTGGTGTGTGTTACATTACATTCACTAGTAGGAGGTGAGAAAAACATCACGGGGTGGTGCGCATTGTATGGGTGTGTGTTACATTAAGTTCACTAGTAAGAGTGAGAAAAACATCACGGGGTGGTGCGCATTGTATGGGTGTGTGTTACATTACGTTCACTAGTAGGAGTGAGAAAAACATCACGGGGTGGTGCGCATTGTATGGGTGTGTGTTACATTACTTTCACTAGTAGGAGTGAGAAAAACATCACGGGGAGGTGCGCATTGTATGGGTGTGTGTTACATTACGTTCACTAGTAGGAGTGAGAAAAACAGCACGGGGTGGTGCGCATTGTATGGGTGTGTGTTACATTACATTCACTAGTAGGAGTGAGAAAAACATCACGGGGTGGTGCGCATTGTATGGGTGTGTGTTACATTACATTCACTAGTAGGAGTGAGAAAAACATCACGGGGTGGTGCGCATTTTATGGGTGTGTGTTACATTACATTCACTAGTAGGAGTGAGAAAAACATCACGGGGTGGTGCGCATTGTATGGGTGTGTGTTACATTACATTCACTAGTAGGAGTGAGAAAAACATCACGGGGTGGTGCGCATTGTATGGGTGTGTGTTACATTACATTCACTAGCAGGAGTGAGAAAAACATCACGGGGTGGTGCGCATTGTATGGGTGTGTGTTACATTACATTCACTAGCAGGAGTGAGAAAAACATCACGGGTGGTGCGCATTGTATGGGTGTGTGTTACATTACATTCACTAGTAGGAGTGAGAAAAACATCACGGGGTGGTGCGCATTGTATGGGTGTGTGTTACATTACATTCACTAGTAGGAGTGAGAAAAACATCACGGGGTGGTGCGCATTGTATGGGTGTGTGTTACATTACATTCACTAGTAGGAGTGAGAAAAACATCACGGGGTGGTGCGCATTGTATGGGTGTTTGTTACATTAGATTCACTAGTAGGAGTGAGAAAAACATCACGGGGTGGTGCGCATTGTATGGGTGTGTGTTACATTACATTCACTAGTAGGAGTGAGAAAAACATCACGGGGTGGTGCGCATTGTATGGGTGTTTGTTACATTACATTCAAGAGTAGGAGCGCATTTTATTGGTGTGTGTTACATTACATTCACTAGTAGGAGTGAGAAAAACATCACGGGGTGGTGCGCATTGTATGGGTGTTTGTTACATTACATTCAAGAGTAGGAGCGCATTTTATTGGTGTGTGTTACATTACATTCACTAGTAGGAGTGAGAAAAACATCACGGGGTGGTGCGCATTGTATGGGTGTGTGTTACATTAAGTTCACTAGTAAGAGTGAGAAAAACATCACGGGGTGGTGCGCATTGTATGGGTGTGTGTTACATTACATTCACTAGTAGGAGTGAGAAAAACATCACGGGGTGCTGCGCATTGTATGGGTGTTTGTTACATTAGATTCAATAGTAGGAGTGAGAAAATCATCACGGGGTGTTGAGCAGTGTATGGGTGTGTGTTACATTACATTCACTAGTAGGAGTCAGAAAAACATCACGGGGTGGTGCACATTGTATGGGTGTGTGTTACATTACATTCACTAGTAAGAGTGAGAAAAACGTCACGGGGTGGTGCGCATTGTATGGGTGTGTGTTACATTAGATTCACTAGTAGGAGTGAGAAAAACATCACGGGGTGGTGCGCATTGTATGGGTGTGTGTTACATTACATTCACTAGTAGGAGTGAGAAAAACATCACGGGGTGGTGCGCATTGTATGGGTGTGTGTTACATTACATTCACTAGTAGAGTGAGAAAAACATCACGGGGTGGTGCGCATTGTATGGGTGTGTGTTACATTACATTCACTAGTAGGAGTGAGAAAACATCACGGGGTGGTGCGCATTGTATGGGTGTGTGTTACATTACCATCACTAGTAGGAGTGAGAAAAACATCACGGGCTGGTGCGCATTGTATGGGTGTGTGTTACATTACATTCACTAGTAGGAGTGAGAAAAACATCACGGGGTGGTGCGCATTGTATGGGTGTGTGTTACATTACATTCACTAGTAGGAGTGAGAAAAACAGCACGGGGTGGTGCGCATTGTATGGGTGTGTGTTACATTACATTCACTAGTAGGAGTGAGAAAAACATCACTGAGTGGTGCGCATTGTATGGGTGTGTGTTACATTACATTCACTAGTAGGAGTGAGAAAAACATCACGGGGTGGTGCGCATTGTATGGGTGTGTGTTACATTAGATTCACTAGTAGGAGTGAGAAAAACATCACGGGGTGGTGCGCATTGTATGGGTGTGTGTTACATTACATTCACTAGTAGGAGTGAGAAAAACATCACGGGGTGGTGCGCATTGTATGGGTGTGTGTTACATTACATTCACTAGTAGGAGTGAGAAAAACATCACGGGGTGGTGCGCATTGTATGGGTGTGTGTTACATTACATTCACTAGTAGGAGTGAGAAAAACATCACGGGGTGGTGCGCATTGTATGGGTGTGTGTTACATTACATTCACTAGCAGGAGTGAGAAAAACATCACGGGGTGGTGCGCATTCTATGGGTGTGTGTTACATTACATTCACTAGCAGGAGTGAGAAAAACATCACGGGGTGGTGCGCATTCTATGGGTGTGTGTTACATTACATTCACTAGCAGGAGTGAGAAAAACATCACGGGGTGGTGCGCATTGTATGGGTGTGTGTTACATTACATTCACTAGTAGGAGTGAGAAAAACATCACGGGGTGGTGCGCATTTTATGGGTGTGTGTTACATTACATTCACTAGTAGGAGTGAGAAAAACATCACGGGGTGGTGCGCATTGTATGGGTGTGTGTTACATTACATTCACTAGTAGGAGTGAGAAAAACATCACGGGGTGGTGCGCATTGTATGGGTGTGTGTTACATTACATTCACTAGCAGGAGTGAGAAAAACATCACGGGGTGGTGCGCATTGTATGGGTGTGTGTTACATTACATTCACTAGCAGGAGTGAGAAAAACATCACGGGGTGGTGCGCATTGTATGGGTGTGTGTTACATTACATTCACTAGTAGGAGTGAGAAAAACATCACGGGGTGGTGCGCATTGTATGGGTGTGTGTTACATTACATTCACTAGTAGGAGTGAGAAAAACATCACGGGGTGGTGCGCATTGTATGGGTGTGTGTTACATTACATTCACTAGTAGGAGTGAGAAAAACATCACGGGGTGGTGCGCATTGTATGGGTGTTTTGTTACATTAGATTCACTAGTAGGAGTGAGAAAAACATCACGGGGTGGTGCGCATTGTATGGGTGTGTGTTACATTACATTCACTAGTAGGAGTGAGAAAAACATCACGGGGTGGTGCGCATTGTATGGGTGTTTGTTACATTACATTCAAGAGTAGGAGCGCATTTTATTGGTGTGTGTTACATTACATTCACTAGTAGGAGTGAGAAAAACATCACGGGTGGTGCGCATTGTATGGGTGTTTGTTACATTACATTCAAGAGTAGGAGCGCATTTTATTGGTGTGTGTTACATTACATTCACTAGTAGGAGTGAGAAAAACATCACGGGGTGGTGCGCATTTTATGGGTGTGTGTTACATTACATTCACTAGTAGGAGTGAGAAAAACATCACGGGGTGGTGCGCATTGTATGGGTGTGTGTTACATTACATTCACTAGTAGGAGTGAGAAAAACATCACGGGGTGGTGCGCATTGTATGGGTGTGTGTTACATTACATTCACTAGCAGGAGTGAGAAAAACATCACGGGGTGGTGCGCATTGTATGGGTGTGTGTTACATTACATTCACTAGCAGGAGTGAGAAAAACATCACGGGGTGGTGCGCATTGTATGGGTGTGTGTTACATTACATTCACTAGTAGGAGTGAGAAAAACATCACGGGGTGGTGCGCATTGTATGGGTGTGTGTTACATTACATTCACTAGTAGGAGTGAGAAAAACATCACGGGGTGGTGCGCATTGTATGGGTGTGTGTTACATTACATTCACTAGTAGGAGTGAGAAAAACATCACGGGGTGGTGCGCATTGTATGGGTGTTTGTTACATTAGATTCACTAGTAGGAGTGAGAAAAACATCACGGGGTGGTGCGCATTGTATGGGTGTGTGTTACATTACATTCACTAGTAGGAGTGAGAAAAACATCACGGGGTGGTGCGCATTGTATGGGTGTTTGTTACATTACATTCAAGAGTAGGAGCGCATTTTATTGGTGTGTGTTACATTACATTCACTAGTAGGAGTGAGAAAAACATCACGGGGTGGTGCGCATTGTATGGGTGTTTGTTACATTACATTCAAGAGTAGGAGCGCATTTTATTGGTGTGTGTTACATTACATTCACTAGTAGGAGTGAGAAAAACATCACGGGGTGGTGCGCATTGTATGGGTGTGTGTTACATTAAGTTCACTAGTAAGAGTGAGAAAAACATCACGGGGTGGTGCGCATTGTATGGGTGTGTGTTACATTACGTTCACTAGTAGGAGTGAGAAAAACATCACGGGGTGGTGCGCATTGTATGGGTGTGTGTTACATTACTTTCACTAGTAGGAGTGAGAAAAACATCACGGGGAGGTGCGCATTGTATGGGTGTGTGTTACATTACGTTCACTAGTAGGAGTGAGAAAAACAGCACGGGGTGGTGCGCATTGTATGGGTGTGTGTTACATTACATTCACTAGTAGGAGTGAGAAAAACATCACGGGGTGGTGCGCATTGTATGGGTGTGTGTTACATTACATTCACTAGTAGGAGTGAGAAAAACATCACGGGGTGGTGCGCATTTTATGGGTGTGTGTTACATTACATTCACTAGTAGGAGTGAGAAAAACATCACGGGGTGGTGCGCATTGTATGGGTGTGTGTTACATTACATTCACTAGTAGGAGTGAGAAAAACATCACGGGGTGGTGCGCATTGTATGGGTGTGTGTTACATTACATTCACTAGCAGGAGTGAGAAAAACATCACGGGGTGGTGCGCATTGTATGGGTGTGTGTTACATTACATTCACTAGCAGGAGTGAGAAAAACATCACGGGGTGGTGCGCATTGTATGGGTGTGTGTTACATTACATTCACTAGTAGGAGTGAGAAAAACATCACGGGGTGGTGCGCATTGTATGGGTGTGTGTTACATTACATTCACTAGTAGGAGTGAGAAAAACATCACGGGGTGGTGCGCATTGTATGGGTGTGTGTTACATTACATTCACTAGTAGGAGTGAGAAAAACATCACGGGGTGGTGCGCATTGTATGGGTGTTTGTTACATTAGATTCACTAGTAGGAGTGAGAAAAACATCACGGGGTGGTGCGCATTGTATGGGTGTGTGTTACATTACATTCACTAGTAGGAGTGAGAAAAACATCACGGGGTGGTGCGCATTGTATGGGTGTTTGTTACATTACATTCAAGAGTAGGAGCGCATTTTATTGGTGTGTGTTACATTACATTCACTAGTAGGAGTGAGAAAAACATCACGGGGTGGTGCGCATTGTATGGGTGTTTGTTACATTACATTCAAGAGTAGGAGCGCATTTTATTGGTGTGTGTTACATTACATTCACTAGTAGGAGTGAGAAAAACATCACGGGGTGGTGCGCATTGTATGGGTGTGTGTTACATTAAGTTCACTAGTAAGAGTGAGAAAAACATCACGGGGTGGTGCGCATTGTATGGGTGTGTGTTACATTACGTTCACTAGTAGGAGTGAGAAAAACATCACGGGGTGGTGCGCATTGTATGGGTGTGTGTTACATTACTTTCACTAGTAGGAGTGAGAAAAACATCACGGGGAGGTGCGCATTGTATGGGTGTGTGTTACATTACGTTCACTAGTAGGAGTGAGAAAAACAGCACGGGGTGGTGCGCATTGTATGGGTGTGTGTTACATTACGTTCACTAGTAGGAGTGAGAAAAACAGCACGGGGTGGTGCGCATTGTATGGGTGTGTGTTACATTACGTTCACTAGTAGGAGTGAGAAAAACATCACGGGGTGGTGCGCATTGTATGGGTGTGTGTTACATTACATTCACTAGTAGGAGTGAGAAAAACATCACTGGGTGGTGCGCATTGTATGGGTGTGTGTTACATTACATTCACTAGTAGGAGTGAGAAAAACATCACGGGGTGGTGCGCATTGTATGGGTGTGTGTTACATTACATTCACTAGTAGGAGTGAGAAAAACATCACGGGGTGGTGCGCATTGTATGGGTGTGTGTTACATTACATTCACTAGTAGGAGTGAGAAAAACATCACGGGGTGGTGCGCATTGTATGGGTGTGTGTTACATTAGATTCCCTAGTAGGAGTGAGAAAAACATCACGGGGTGGTGCGCATTGTATGGGTGTGTGTTACATTAGATTCACTAGTAGGAGTGAGAAAAACATCACGGGGTGGTGCGCATTGTATGGGTGTGTGTTACATTACATTCACTAGTAGGAGTGAGAAAAACATCACGGGGTGGTGCGCATTGTATGGGTGTGTGTTACATTACATTCACTAGTAGGAGTGAGAAAAACATCACGGGGTGGTGCGCACTGTATGGGTGTGTGGTACATTACATTCACTAGTAGGAGTGAGAAAAACATCACGGGGTGGTGCGCATTGTATGGGTGTGTGTTACATTAGATTCACTAGTAGGAGTGAGAAAAACATCACTGGGTGGTGCGCATTGTATGGGTGTGTGTTACATTACATTCACTAGTAGGAGTGAGAAAAACATCACGGGGTGGTGCGCATTGTATGGGTGTTTGTTACATTAGATTCCCTAGTAGGAGTGAGAAAAACATCACGGGGTGGTGCGCATTGTATGGGTGTGTGTTACATTACATTCACTAGTAGGAGTGAGAAAAACATCACGGGGTGGTGCGCATTGTATGGGTGTGTGTTACATTACATTCACTAGTAGGAGTGAGAAAAACATCACGGGGTGGTGCGCATTGTATGGGTGTGTGTTACATTAGCTTCACTAGTAGGAGTGAGAAAAACATCACGGGGTGGTGCGCATTGTATGGGTGTGTGTTACATTACATTCAATAGTAGGAGTGAGAAAAACATCACGGGGTGGTGCGCATTGTATGGGTGTGTGTTACATTACATTCACTAGTAGGAGTGAGAAAAACATCACGGGGTGGTGCGCATTGTATGGGTGTTTGTTACATTAGATACACTAGTAGGAGTGAGAAAAACATCACGGGGTGGTGCGCATTGTATGGGTGTGTGTTACATTACATTCACTAGTAGGAGTGAGAAAATCATCACGGGGTGGTGCGCATTGTATGGGTGTGTGTTACATTACATTCACTAGTAGGAGTGAGAAAAACATCACGTGGTGGTGCGCATTGTATGGGTGTGTGTTACATTACATTCACTAGTAGGAGTGAGAAAAACATCACGGGGTGGTGCGCATTGTATGGGTGTGTGTTACATTACATTCACTAGTAGGAGTGAGAAAAACATCACGGGTTGGTGCGCATTGTATGGGTGTGTGTTACATTCCATTCACTAGTAGGAGTGAGAAAAACATCACGGGGTGGTGCGCATTGTATGGGTGTGTGTTACATTCCATTCACTAGTAGGAGTGAGAAAAACATCACGGGGTGGTGCGCATTGTATGGGTGTGTGTTACATTAGATTCACTAGTAGGAGTGAGAAAAACATCACGGGGTGGTGCGCATTGTATGGGTGTGTGTTACATTACATTCACTAGTAGGAGTGAGAAAAACATCACGGGGTGGTGCGCATTGTATGGGTGTGTGTTACATTAGATTCACTAGTAGGAGTGAGAAAAACATCACGGGGTGGTGCGCATTGTATGGGTGTGTGTTACATTACATTCACTAGTAGGAGTGAGAAAAACATCACGGGGTGGTGCGCATTGTATGGGTGTGTGTTACATTACATTCACTAGTAGGAGTGAGAAAAACATCACGGGGTGGTGCGCATTGTATGGGTGTTTGTTACATTAGATTCACTAGTAGGAGTGAGAAAATCATCACGGGGTGGTGCGCATTGTATGGGTGTGTGTTACATTACATTCACAAGTAGGAGTGAGAAAAACATCACGGGGTGGTGCGCATTGTATGGGTGTGTGTTACATTACGTTCACTAGTAGGAGTGAGAAAAACATCACGGGGTGGTGCGCATTGTATGGGTGTGTGTTACATTAGATTCACTAGTAGGAGTGAGAAAAATATCACGGGGTGGTGCGCATTGTATGGGTGTGTGTTACATTAGATTCACTAGTAGGAGTGAGAAAAACATCACCGGGTGGTGCGCATTGTACGGGTGTGTGTTCCATTACATTCACTAGTAGGAGTGAGAAAAACATCAAGGGGTGGTGCGCATTGTATGGGTGTGTGTTACATTACATTCACTAGTAGGAGTGAGAAAAACATCACCGGGTGGTGTGCATTGTATGGGTGTGTGTTACATTACATTCACTAGTAGGAGTGAGAAAAACATCACGGGGTGGTGCGCCTTGTATGGGTGTGTGTTACATTACATTCACTAGTAGGAGTTAGAAAATCATCACGGGGTGGTGCGCATTGTATGGGTGTGTGTTACATTACATTCACTAGTAGGAGTGAGAAAAACATCACGGGGTGGTGCGCATTGTATGGGTGTGTGTTACATTACATTCACTAGTAGGAGTGAGAAAAACATCACGGGGTGGTGCGCATTGTATGGGTGTGTGTTACATTAGATTCACTAGTAGGAGTGAGAAAAACAGCACGGGGTGGTGCGCATTGTATGGGTGTGTGTTACATTACATTCACTAGTAGGAGTGAGAAAAACAGCACGGGGTGGTGCGCATTGTATGGGTGTGTGTTACATTACATTCACTAGTAGGAGTGAGAAAAACATCACTGGGTGGTGCGCATTGTATGGGTGTGTGTTACATTACATTCACTAGTAGGAGTGAGAAAAACATCACGGGGTGGTGCGCATTGTATGGGTGTTTGTTACATTAGATTCCCTAGTAGGAGTGAGAAAAACATCACGGGGTGGTGCGCATTGTATGGGTGTGTGTTACATTACATTCACTAGTAGGAGTGAGAAAAACATCACGGGGTGGTGCGCATTGTATGGGTGTGTGTTACATTACATTCACTAGTAGGAGTGAGAAAAACATCACGGGGTGGTGCGCATTGTATGGGTGTGTGTTACATTACATTCAATAGTAGGAGTGAGAAAAACATCACGGGGTGGTGCGTATTGTATGGGTGTGTGTTACATTACATTCACTAGCAGGAGTGAGAAAAACATCACGGGGTGGTGCGCATTGTATGGGTGTGTGTTACATTACATTCACTAGTAGGAGTGAGAAAAACATCACGGGGTGGTGCGCATTGTATGGGTGTGTGTTACATTACATTCAGTAGTAGGAGTGAGAAAAACATCACGGGGTGGTGCGCATTGTATGGGTGTGTGTTACATTACATTCAATAGTAGGAGTGAGAAAAACATCACGGGGTGGTGCGCATT
Organism: Cavia porcellus; assembly: GCF_034190915.1. Lineage (NCBI taxonomy): Eukaryota > Metazoa > Chordata > Mammalia > Rodentia > Caviidae > Cavia > Cavia porcellus. The sequence continues at coordinate 95,103 of NW_026947875.1, read as the reverse complement.
GTATGGGTGTGTGTTACATTACATTCACTAGCAGGAGTGAGAAAAACATCACGGGGTGGTGCGCATTGTATGGGTGTGTGTTACATTAGATTCACTAGTAGGAGTGAGAAAAACATCACGGGGTGGTGCGCATTGTATGGGTGTGTGTTACATTACATTCCCTAGTAGGAGTGAGAAAAACATCACGGGGTGGTGCGCATTGTATGGGTGTGTGTTACATTACATTCACTAGTAGGAGTGAGAAAAACATCACGGGGTGGTGCGCATTTTATGGGTGTGTGTTACATTACGTTCACTAGTAGGAGTGAGAAAAACATCACGGGGTGGTGCGCATTGTATGGGTGTGTGTTACATTACGTTCACTAGTAGGAGTGAGAAAAACATCACGTGGTGGTGCGCATTGTATGGGTGTGTGTTACATTACTTTCACTAGTAGGAGTGAGAAAAACATCACGGGGTGGTGCGCATTGTATGGGTGTGTGTTACATTACGTTCACTAGTAGGAGTGAGAAAAACAGCACGGGGTGGTGCGCATTGTATGGGTGTGTGTTACATTACATTCACTAGTAGGAGTGAGAAAAACATCACTGGGTGGTGCGCATTGTATGGGTGTGTGTTACATTACATTCACTAGTAGGAGTGAGAAAAACATCACGGGGTGGTGCGCATTGTATGGGTGTGTGTTACATTACATTCACTAGTAGGAGTGAGAAAAACATCACGGGGTGGTGCGCATTGTATGGGTGTGTGTTACATTAGATTCACTAGTAGGAGTGAGAAAAACATCACGGGGTGGTGCGCATTGTATGGGTGTGTGTTACATTACATTCACTAGTAGGAGTGAGAAAAACATCACGGGGTGGTGCGCATTGTATGGGTGTGTGTTACATTACATTCACTAGCAGGAGTGAGAAAAACATCACGGGGTGGTGCGCATCGTATGGGTGTGTGTTACATTACATTCAATAGTAGGAGTGAGAAAAACATCACGGGGTGGTGCGCATCGTATGGCTGTGTGTTACATTACATTCACTAGCAGGAGTGAGAAAAACATCACGGGGTGGTGCGCATCGTATGGGTGTGTGTTACATTAGATTCACTAGTAGGAGTGAGAAAAACATCACGGGGTGGTGCGCATCGTATGGGTGTGTGTTACATTACATTCCCTAGTAGGAGTGAGAAAAACATCACGGGGTGGTGCGCATTGTATGGGTGTGTGTTACATTACGTTCACTAGCAGGAGTGAGAAAACATCACGGGGTGGTGCGCATTGTATGGGTGTGTGTTACATTACGTTCACTAGTAGGAGTGAGAAAAACATCACGGGGTGGTGCGCATTGTATGGGTGTGTGTTACATTACGTTCACTAGTAGGAGTGAGAAAAACATCACGGGGTGGTGCGCATTGTATGGGTGTGTGTTACATTACTTTCACTAGTAGGAGTGAGAAAAACATCACGGGGTGGTGGGCATTGTATGGGTGTGTGTTACATTACGTTCACTAGTAGGAGTGAGAAAAACAGCACGGGGTGGTGCGCATTGTATGGGTGTGTGTTACATTACGTTCACTAGTAGGAGTGAGAAAAACATCACGGGGTGGTGCGCATTGTATGGGTGTGTGTTACATTACATTCACTAGTAGGAGTGAGAAAAACATCACTGGGTGGTGCGCATTGTATGGGTGTGTGTTACATTACATTCACTAGTAGGAGTGAGAAAAACATCACGGGGTGGTGCGCATTGTATGGGTGTGTGTTACATTAGATTCACTAGTAGGAGTGAGAAAAACATCACGGGGTGGTGCGCATTGTATGGGTGTGTGTTACATTACATTCACTAGTAGGAGTGAGAAAAACATCACGGGGTGGTGCGCATTGTATGGGTGTGTGTTACATTAGATTCCCTAGTAGGAGTGAGAAAAACATCACGGGGTGGTGCGCATTGTATGGGTGTGTGTTACATTAGATTCACTAGTAGGAGTGAGAAAAACATCACGGGGTGGTGCGCATTGTATGGGTGTGTGTTACATTACATTCACTAGTAGGAGTGAGAAAAACATCACGGGGTGCTGCGCATTGTATGGGTGTGTGTTACATTACATTCACTAGTAGGAGTGAGAAAAACATCACGGGGTGGTGCGCATTGTATGGGTGTGTGGTACATTACATTCACTAGTAGGAGTGAGAAAAACATCATGGGGTGGTGCGCATTGTATGGGTGTGTGTTACATTAGATTCACTAGTAGGAGTGAGAAAAACATCACGGGGTGGTGCGCATTGTATGGGTGTGTGTTACATTACATTCACTAGTAGGAGTGAGAAAAACATCACGGGGTGGTTCGCATTGTATGGGTGTGTGTTACATTAGATTCACTAGTAGGAGTGAGAAAAACAGCACGGGGTGGTGCGCATTGTATGGGTGTGTGTTACATTAGATTCACTAGTAGGAGTGAGAAAAACATCACGGGGTGCTGCGCATTGTATGGGTGTGTGTTACATTACATTCACTAGTAGGAGTGAGAAAAACATCACTGGGTGGTGCGCATTGTATGGGTGTGTGTTACATTACATTCACTAGTAGGAGTGAGAAAAACATCACGGGGTGGTGCGCATTGTATGGGTGTTTGTTACATTAGATTCCCTAGTAGGAGTGAGAAAAACATCACGGGGTGGTGCGCATTGTATGGGTGTGTGTTACATTACATTCACTAGTAGGAGTGAGAAAAACATCACGGGGTGGTGCGCATTGTATGGGTGTGTGTTACATTACATTCACTAGTAGGAGTGAGAAAAACATCACGGGGTGGTGCGCATTGTATGGGTGTGTGTTACATTAGATTCACTAGTAGGAGTGAGAAAAACATCACGGGGTGGTGCGCATTGTATGGGTGTGTGTTACATTACATTCAATAGTAGGAGTGAGAAAAACATCACGGGGTGGTGCGCATTGTATGGGTGTGTGTTACATTACATTCACTAGCAGGAGTGAGAAATACATCACGGGGTGGTGCGCATTGTATGGGTGTGTGTTACATTAGATTCACTAGTAGGAGTGAGAAAAACATCACGGGGTGGTGCGCATTGTATGGGTGTGTGTTACATTACATTCACTAGTAGGAGTTAGAAAAACATCACGGCTTGGTGCGCATTGTATGGGTGTGTGTTACATTACATTCACTAGTAGGAGTGAGAAAAACATCACGGGGTGGTGCGCATTGTATGGGTGTGTGTTACATTAGATTCACTAGTAGGAGTGAGAAAAACATCACGGGGTGGTGCGCATTGTATGGGTGTTTGTTACATTAGATACACTAGTAGGAGTGAGAAAAACATCACGGGGTGGTGCGCATTGTATGGGTGTGTGTTACATTACATTCACTAGTAGGAGTGAGAAAATCATCACGGGGTGGTGCGCATTGTATGGGTGTGTGTTACATTACATTCACTAGTAGGAGTGAGAAAAACATCACGTGGTGGTGCGCATTGTATGGGTGTGTGTTACATTACATTCACTAGTAGGAGTGAAAAGAACATCACGGGGTGGTGCGCATTGTATGGGTGTGTGTTACATTACATTCACTAGTAGGAGTGAGAAAAACATCACGGGGTGGTGCGCATTGTATGGGTGTGTGTTACATTCCATTCACTAGTAGGAGTGAGAAAAACATCACGGGGTGGTGCGCATTGTATGGGTGTGTGTTACATTCCATTCACTAGTAGGAGTGAGAAAAACATCACGGGGTGGTGCGCATTGTATGGGTGTGTGTTTCATTACATTCACTAGTAGGAGTGAGAAAAACATCACGGGGTGGTGCGCATTGTATGGGTGTGTGTTACATTACATTCACTAGTAGGAGTGAGAAAAACATCACGGGGTGGTGCGCATTGTATGGGTGTGTGTTACATTACATTCACTAGTAGGAGTGAGAAAAACATCACGGGGTGGTGCGCATTGTATGGGTGTTTGTTACATTAGATTCACTAGTAGGAGTGAGAAAATCATCACGGGGTGGTGCGCATTGTATGGGTGTGTGTTACATTACATTCACAAGTAGGAGTGAGAAAAACATCACGGGGTGGTGCGCATTGTATGGGTGTGTGTTACATTACGTTCACTAGTAGGAGTGAGAAAAACATCACGGGGTGGTGCGCATTGTATGGGTGTGTGTTACATTAGGTTCACTAGTAGGAGTGAGAAAAACATCACGGGGTGGTGCGCATTGTATGGGTGTGTGTTACATTAGATTCACTAGTAGGAGTGAGAAAAACATCACGGGTGGTGCGCATTGTACGGGTGTGTGTTACATTACATTCACTAGTAGGAGTGAGAAAAACATCACGGGGTGGTGCGCATTGTATGGGTGTGTGTTACATTACATTCACTAGTAGGAGTGAGAAAAACATCACCGGGTGGTGTGCATTGTATGGGTGTATGTTACATTACATTCACTAGTAGGAGTGAGAAAAACATCACGGGGTGGTGCGCATTGTATGGGTGTGTGTTACATTACATTCACTAGTAGGAGTGAGAAAATCATCACGGGGTGGTGCGCATTGTATGGGTGTGTGTTACATTACATTCACTAGTAGGAGTGAGAAAAACATCACGGGGTGGTGCGCATTGTATGGGTGTGTGTTACATTACATTCACTAGTAGGAGTGAGAAAAACATCACGGTGTGGTGCGCATTGTATGGGTGTGTGTTACATTACATTCACTAGTAGTAGTGAGAAAAACATCACGGGGTGGTGCGCATTGTATGGGTGTGTGTTACATTACATTCACTCGTAGGAGTGAGAAAAACCTCACGGGATGGTGCGCATTGTATGGGTGTGTGTTACATTACATTCACTCGTAGGAGTGAGAAAAACATCACGGGGTGGTGCGCATTGTATGGGTGTGTGTTACATTACATTCACTAGTAGGAGTGAGAAAAACATCACGGGGTGGTGCGCATTGTATGGGTGTGTGTTACATTACATTCACTCGTAGGAGTGAGAAAAACATCACGGGGTGGTGCGCATTGTATGGGTGTGTGTTACATTACATTCACTAGTAGGAGTGAGAAAAACATCACGGGGTGCTGCGCATTGTATGGGTGTTTGTTACATTAGATTCAATAGTAGGAGTGAGAAAATCATCACGGGGTGTTGAGCAGTGTATGGGTGTGTGTTACATTACATTCACTAGTAGGAGTCAGAAAAACATCACGGGGTGGTGCGCATTGTATGGGTGTGTGTTACATTACATTCACTAGTAAGAGTGAGAAAAACGTCACGGGGTGGTGCGCATTGTATGGGTGTGTGTTACATTAGATTCACTAGTAGGAGTGAGAAAAACATCACGGGGTGGTGCGCATTGTATGGGTGTGTGTTACATTACATTCACTAGTAGGAGTGAGAAAAACATCACGGGGTGGTGCGCATTGTATGGGTGTGTGTTACATTACATTCACTAGTAGGAGTGAGAAAAACATCACGGGGTGGTGCGCATTGTATGGGTGTTTGTTACATTAGATTCACTAGTAGGAGTGAGAAAAACATCACGGGGTGGTGCGCATTGTATGGGTGTGTGTTACATTACATTCACTAGTAGGAGTGAGAAAAACATCACGGGGTGGTGCGCATTGTATGGGTGTTTGTTACATTACATTCAAGAGTAGGAGCGCATTTTATTGGTGTGTGTTACATTACATTCACTAGTAGGAGGGAGAAAAACATCACGGGGTGGTGCGCATTGTATGGGTGTTTGTTACATTACATTCAAGAGTAGGAGCGCATTTTATTGGTGTGTGTTACATTACATTCACTAGTAGGAGTGAGAAAAACATCACGGGCTGGTGCGCATTGTATGGGTGTGTGTTACATTACATTCCCTAGTAGGAGTGAGAAAAACATCACGGGGTGGTGCGCATTGTATGGGTGTGTGTTACATTACATTCCCTAGTAGGAGTGAGAAAAACATCACGGGGTGGTGCGCATTGTATGGGTGTGTGTTACATTACGTTCACTAGTAGGAGTGAGAAAAACATCACGGGGTGGTGCGCATTGTATGGGTGTGTGTTACATTACGTTCACTAGTAGGAGTGAGAAAAACATCACGGGGTGGTGCGCATTGTATGGGTGTGTGTTACATTACTTTCACTAGTAGGAGTGAGAAAAACATCACGGGGTGGTGCGCATTGTATGGGTGTGTGTTACATTACGTTCACTAGTAGGAGTGAGAAAAACAGCACGGGGTGGTGCGCATTGTATGGGTGTGTGTTACATTACGTTCACTAGTAGGAGTGAGAAAAACATCACGGGGTGGTGCGCATTGTATGGGTGTGTGTTACATTACATTCACTAGTAGGAGTGAGAAAAACATCACGGGGTGGTGCGCATTGTATGGGTGTGTGTTACGTTAGATTCACTAGTAGGAGTGAGAAAAACATCACGGGGTGGTGCGCATTGGATGGGTGTGTGTTACATTACATTCCCTAGTAGGAGTGAGAAAAACATCACGGGGTGGTGCGCATTGTATGGGTGTGTGTTACATTACATTCCCTAGTAGGAGTGAGAAAAACATCACGGGGTGGTGCGCATTGTATGGGTGTGTGTTACATTACATTCCCTAGTAGGAGTGAGAAAAACATCACGTGGTGGTGCGCATTGTATGGGTGTGTGTTACATTACGTTCACTAGTAGGAGTGAGAAAAACATCACGGGGTGGTGCGCATTGTATGGGTGTGTGTTACATTACGTTCACTAGTAGGAGTGAGAAAAACATCACGGGGTGGTGCGCATTGTATGGGTGTGTGTTACATTACTTTCACTAGTAGGAGTGAGAAAAACATCACGGGGTGGTGCGCATTGTATGGGTGTGTGTTACATTACGTTCACTAGTAGGAGTGAGAAAAACAGCACGGGGTGGTGCGCATTGTATGGGTGTGTGTTACATTACGTTCACTAGTAGGAGTGAGAAAAACAGCACGGGGTGGTGCGCATTGTATGGGTGTGTGTTACATTACGTTCACTAGTAGGAGTGAGAAAAACATCACGGGGTGGTGCGCATTGTATGGGTGTGTGTTACATTACATTCACTAGTAGGAGTGAGAAAAACATCACTGGGTGGTGCGCATTGTATGGGTGTGTGTTACATTACATTCACTAGTAGGAGTGAGAAAAACATCACGGGGTGGTGCGCATTGTATGGGTGTGTGTTACATTACATTCACTAGTAGGAGTGAGAAAAACATCACGGGGTGGTGCGCATTGTATGGGTGTGTGTTACATTACATTCACTAGTAGGAGTGAGAAAAACATCACGGGGTGGTGCGCATTGTATGGGTGTGTGTTACATTAGATTCCCTAGTAGGAGTGAGAAAAACATCACGGGGTGGTGCGCATTGTATGGGTGTGTGTTACATTAGATTCACTAGTAGGAGTGAGAAAAACATCACGGGGTGGTGCGCATTGTATGGGTGTGTGTTACATTACATTCACTAGTAGGAGTGAGAAAAACATCACGGGGTGGTGCGCATTGTATGGGTGTGTGTTACATTACATTCACTAGTAGGAGTGAGAAAAACATCACGGGGTGGTGCGCACTGTATGGGTGTGTGGTACATTACATTCACTAGTAGGAGTGAGAAAAACATCACGGGGTGGTGCGAATTGTATGGGTGTGTGTTACATTAGATTCACTAGTAGGAGTGAGAAAAATATCACGGGGTGGTGCGCATTGTATGGGTTTGTGTTACATTACATTCACTAGTAGGAGTGAGAAAAACATCACGGGGTGGTGCGCATTGTATGGGTGTGTGTTACATTAGATTCACTAGTAGGAGTGAGAAAAACAGCACGGGGTGGTGCGCATTGTATGGGTGTGTGTTACATTACATTCACTAGTAGGAGTGAGAAAAACAGCAAGGGGTAGTGCGCATTGTATGGGTGTGTGTTACATTAGATTCCCTAGTAGGAGTGAGAAAAACATCACGGGGTGGTGCGCATTGTATGGGTGTGTGTTACATTACATTCACTAGTAGGAGTGAGAAAAACAGCACGGGGTGGTGCGCATTGTATGGGTGTGTGTTACATTACATTCACTAGTAGGAGTGAGAAAAACATCACTGGGTGGTGCGCATTTTATGGGTGTGTGTTACATTACATTCACTAGTAGGAGTGAGAAAAACATCACGGGGTGGTGCGCATTGTATGGGTGTGTGTTACATTAGATTCACTAGTAGGAGTGAGAAAAACATCACGGGGTGGTGCGCATTGTATGGGTGTGTGTTACATTACATTCCCTAGTAGGAGTGAGAAAAACATCACGGGGTGGTGCGCATTGTATGGGTGTGTGTTACATTACATTCCCTAGTAGGAGTGAGAAAAACATCACGGGGTGGTGCGCATTGTATGGGTGTGTGTTACATTACGTTCACTAGTAGGAGTGAGAAAAACAGCACGGGGTGGTGCGCATTGTATGGGTGTGTGTTACATTACATTCACTAGTAGGAGTGAGAAAAACATCACGGGGTGGTGCGCATTGTATGGGTGTGTGTTACATTAGATTCACTAGTAGGAGTGAGAAAAACATCATGGGGTGGTGCGCATTGTATGGGTGTGTGTTACATTACATTCACTAGTAGGAGTGAGAAAAACATCACGGGGTGGTGCGCATTGTATGGGTGTGTGTTACATTCCATTCACTAGTAGGAGTGAGAAAAACATCACGGGGTGGTGCGCATTGTATGGGTGTGTGTTACATTACATTCCCTAGTAGGAGTGAGAAAAACATCACGGGGTGGTGCGCATTGTATGGGTGTGTGTTACATTACATTCACTAGTAGGAGTGAGAAAAACATCACGGGGTGGTGCGCATTGTATGGGTGTGTGTTACATTACGTTCACTAGTAGGAGTGAGAAAAACATCACGGGGTGGTGCGCATTGTATGGGTGTGTGTTACATTACTTTCACTAGTAGGAGTGAGAAAAACATCACGGGGTGGTGCGCATTGTATGGGTGTGTGTTACATTACGTTCACTAGTAGGAGTGAGAAAAACAGCACGGGGTGGTGCGCATTGTATGGGTGTGTGTTACATTACGTTCACTAGTAGGAGTGAGAAAAACATCACGGGGTGGTGCGCATTGTATGGGTGTGTGTTACATTACATTCACTAGTAGGAGTTAGAAAAACATCACGGGGTGGTGCGCATTGTATGGGTGTGTGTTACGTTAGATTCACTAGTAGGAGTGAGAAAAACATCACGGGGTGGTGCGCATTGGATGGGTGTGTGTTACATTACATTCCCTAGTAGGAGTGAGAAAAACATCACGGGGTGGTGCGCATTGTATGGGTGTGTGTTACATTACATTCCCTAGTAGGAGTGAGAAAAACATCACGGGGTGGTGCGCATTGTATGGGTGTGTGTTACATTACATTCCCTAGTAGGAGTGAGAAAAACATCACGGGGTGGTGCGCATTGTATGGGTGTGTGTTACATTACGTTCACTAGTAGGAGTGAGAAAAACATCACGGGGTGGTGCGCATTGTATGGGTGTGTGTTACATTACGTTCACTAGTAGGAGTGAGAAAAACATCACGGGGTGGTGCGCATTGTATGGGTGTGTGTTACATTACTTTCACTAGTAGGAGTGAGAAAAACATCACAGGGAGGTGCGCATTGTATGGGTGTGTGTTACATTACGTTCACTAGTAGGAGTGAGAAAAACAGCACGGGGTGGTGCGCATTGTATGGGTGTGTGTTACATTACGTTCACTAGTAGGAGTGAGAAAAACATCACGGGGTGGTGCGCATTGTATGGGTGTGTGTTACATTAGATTCCCTAGTAGGAGTGAGAAAAACATCACGGGGTGGTGCGCATTGTATGGGTGTGTGTTACATTAGATTCACTAGTAGGAGTGAGAAAAACATCACGGGGTGGTGCGCATTGTATGGGTGTGTGTTACATTACATTCACTAGTAGGAGTGAGAAAAACATCACGGGGTGGTGCGCATTGTATGGGTGTGTGTTACATTACATTCACTAGTAGGAGTGAGAAAAACATCACGGGGTGGTGCGCACTGTATGGGTGTGTGGTACATTACATTCACTAGTAGGAGTGAGAAAAACATCACGGGGTGGTGCGCATTGTATGGGTGTGTGTTACATTAGATACACTAGTAGGAGTGAGAAAAACATCACGGGGTGGTGCGCATTGTATGGGTGTGTGTTACATTACATTCACTAGTAGGAGTGAGAAAAACATCACGGGGTGGTGCGCATTGTATGGGTGTGTGTTACATTAGATTCACTAGTAGGAGTGAGAAAAACAGCACGGGGTGGTGCGCATTGTATGGGTGTGTGTTACATTACATTCACTAGTAGGAGTGAGAAAAACAGCACGGGGTGGTGCGCATTGTATGGGTGTGTGTTACATTACATTCACTAGTAGGAGTGAGAAAAACATCACTGGGTGGTGCGCATTGTATGGGTGTGTGTTACATTACATTCACTAGTAGGAGTGAGAAAAACATCATGGGGTGGTGCGCATTGTATGGGTGTTTGTTACATTAGATTCCCTAGTAGGAGTGAGAAAAACATCACGGGGTGGTGCGCATTGTATGGGTGTGTGTTACATTACATTCACTAGTAGGAGTGAGAAAAACATCACGGTGTGGTGCGCATTGTATGGGTGTGTGTTACGTTACATTCACTAGTAGGAGTGAGAAAAACATCACGGGGTGGTGCGCATTGTATGGGTGTGTGTTACATTACGTTCACTAGTAGGAGTGAGAAAAACATCACGGGGTGGTGCGCATTGTATGGGTGTGTGTTACATTACGTTCACTAGTAGGAGTGAGAAAAACATCACGGGGTGGTGCGCATTGTATGGGTGTGTGTTACATTACATTCACTAGTAGGAGTGAGAAAAACAGCACGGGGTGGTGCGCATTGTATGGGTGTGTGTTACATTACATTCACTAGTAGGAGTGAGAAAAACATCACTGGGTGGTGCGCATTGTATGGGTGTGTGTTACATTACATTCACTAGTAGGAGTGAGAAAAACATCATGGGGTGGTGCGCATTGTATGGGTGTGTGTTACCTTAGATTCACTAGTAGGAGTGAGAAAAACATCACGGGGTGGTGCGCATTGTATGGGTGTGTGTTACATTACATTCACTAGTAGGAGTGAGAAAAACATCACGGGGTGGTGCGCATTGTATGGGTGTTTGTTACATTAGATTCAATAGTAGGAGTGAGAAAATCATCACGGGGTGGTGAGCAGTGTATGGGTGTGTGTTACATTACATTCACTAGTAGGAGTGAGAAAAACATCACGGGGTGGTGCGCATTGTATGGGTGTGTGTTACATTAGATTCACTAGTAGGAGTGAGAAAAACATCACGGGCTGGTGCGCATTGTATGGGTGTGTGTTACATTAGATTCATTAGTAGGAGTGAAAAACATCACGGGGTGGTGCGCATTTTATGGGTGTGTGTTACATTAGATTCACTAGTAGGAGTGAGAAAAACATCACGGGGTGGTGCGCATTGTATGGGTGTGTGTTACATTACATTCACTAGTAGGAGTGAGAAAAACATCACGGGGTGGTGCACATTGTATGGGTGTGTGTTACATTACATTCACTAGTAGGAGTGAGAAAAACATCACGGGGTGGTGCGCATTGTATGGGTGTGTGTTACATTACGTTCACTAGTAGGAGTGAGAAAAACATCACGGGGTGGTGCGCATTGTATGGGTGTGTGTTACATTACGTTCACTAGTAGGAGTGAGAAAAACATCACGGGGTGGTGCGCATTGTATGGGTGTGTGTTACATTACATTCACTAGTAGGAGTGAGAAAAACAGCACGGGGTGGTGCGCATTGTATGGGTGTGTGTTACATTACATTCACTAGTAGGAGTGAGAAAAACATCACGGGGTGGTGCGCATTGTATGGGTGTGTGTTACATTAGATTCACTAGTAGGAGTGAGAAAAACATCACGGGGTGGTGCGCATTGTATGGGTGTGTGTTACATTACATTCACTAGTAGGAGTGAGAAAAACATCACGGGGTGGTGCGCATTGTATTGGTGTTTGTTACATTAGATACACTAGTAGGAGTGAGAAAAACATCACGGGGTGGTGCGCATTGTATGGGTGTGTGTTACATTACATTCACTAGTAGGAGTGAGAAAAACATCACGGGGTGCTGCGCATTGTATGGGTGTTTGTTACATTAGATTCAATAGTAGGAGTGAGAAAATCATCACGGGGTGTTGAGCAGTGTATGGGTGTGTGTTACATTACATTCACTAGTAGGAGTCAGAAAAACATCACGGGGTGGTGCGCATTGTATGGGTGTGTGTTACATTACATTCACTAGTAAGAGTGAGAAAAACGTCACGGGGTGGTGCGCATTGTATGGGTGTGTGTTACATTAGATTCACTAGTAGGAGTGAGAAAAACATCACGGGGTGGTGCGCATTGTATGGGTGTGTGTTACATTACATTCACTAGTAGGAGTGAGAAAAACATCACGGGGTGGTGCGCATTGTATGGGTGTGTGTTACATTACATTCACTAGTAGGAGTGAGAAAAACATCACGGGGTGGTGCGCATTCTATGGGTGTGTGTTACATTACATTCACTAGTAGGAGTGAGAAAAACATCACGGGGTGGTGCGCATTGTATGGGTGTGTGTTACATTACCATCACTAGTAGGAGTGAGAAAAACATCACGGGCTGGTGCGCATTGTATGGGTGTGTGTTACATTACATTCACTAGTAGGAGTGAGAAAAACATCACGGGGTGGTGCGCATTGTATGGGTGTGTGTTACATTACATTCACTAGTAGGAGTGAGAAAAACAGCACGGGGTGGTGCGCATTGTATGGGTGTGTGTTACATTAGATTCACTAGTAGGAGTGAGAAAAACATCACGAGGTGGTGCGCATTGTATGGGTGTGTGTTACATTACATTCACTAGTAGGAGTGAGAAAAACATCACGGGGTGGTGCGCATTGTATGGGTGTGTGTTACATTACATTCACTAGTAGGAGTGAGAAAAACATCACGGGGTGGTGTGCATTGTACGGGTGTGTGTTACATTACATTCACTAGTAGGAGTGAGAAAAACATCACGGGGTGGTGCGCATTGTATGGGTGTGTGTTACATTACATTCACTAGCAGGAGTGAGAAAAACATCACGGGGTGGTGCACATTCTATGGGTGTGTGTTACATTACATTCACTAGCAGGAGTGAGAAAAACATCACGGGGTGGTGCGCATTCTATGGGTGTGTGTTACATTACATTCACTAGCAGGAGTGAGAAAAACATCACGGGGTGGTGCGCATTGTATGGGTGTGTGTTACATTACATTCACTAGTAGGAGTGAGAAAAACATCACGGGGTGGTGCGCATTTTATGGGTGTGTGTTACATTACATTCACTAGTAGGAGTGAGAAAAACATCACGGGGTGGTGCGCATTGTATGGGTGTGTGTTACATTACATTCACTAGTAGGAGTGAGAAAAACATCACGGGGTGGTGCGCATTGTATGGGTGTGTGTTACATTACATTCACTAGCAGGAGTGAGAAAAACATCACGGGGTGGTGCGCATTGTATGGGTGTGTGTTACATTACATTCACTAGCAGGAGTGAGAAAAACATCACGGGGTGGTGCGCATTGTATGGGTGTGTGTTACATTACATTCACTAGTAGGAGTGAGAAAAACATCACGGGGTGGTGCGCATTGTATGGGTGTGTGTTACATTACATTCACTAGTAGGAGTGAGAAAAACATCACGGGGTGGTGCGCATTGTATGGGTGTGTGTTACATTACATTCACTAGTAGGAGTGAGAAAAACATCACGGGGTGGTGCGCATTGTATGGGTGTGTGTTACATTACATTCACTAGTAGGAGTGAGAAAAACATCACGGGGTGGTGCGCATTGTATGGGTGTTTGTTACATTAGATTCACTAGTAGGAGTGAGAAAAACATCACGGGGTGGTGCGCATTGTATGGGTGTGTGTTACATTACATTCACTAGTAGGAGTGAGAAAAACATCACGGGGTGGTGCGCATTGTATGGGTGTTTGTTACATTACATTCAAGAGTAGGAGCGCATTTTATTGGTGTGTGTTACATTACATTCACTAGTAGGAGTGAGAAAAACATCACGGGGTGGTGCGCATTGTATGGGTGTTTGTTACATTACATTCAAGAGTAGGAGCGCATTTTATTGGTGTGTGTTACATTACATTCACTAGTAGGAGTGAGAAAAACATCACGGGGTGGTGCGCATTGTATGGGTGTGTGTTACATTACGTTCACTAGTAAGAGTGAGAAAAACATCACGGGGTGGTGCGCATTGTATGGGTGTGTGTTACATTACGTTCACTAGTAGGAGTGAGAAAAACATCACGGGGTGGTGCGCATTGTATGGGTGTGTGTTACATTACTTTCACTAGTAGGAGTGAGAAAAACATCACGGGGAGGTGCGCATTGTATGGGTGTGTGTTACATTACGTTCACTAGTAGGAGTGAGAAAAACAGCACGGGGTGGTGCGCATTGTATGGGTGTGTGTTACATTACGTTCACTAGTAGGAGTGAGAAAAACAGCACGGGGTGGTGCGCATTGTATGGGTGTGTGTTACATTACGTTCACTAGTAGGAGTGAGAAAAACATCACGGGGTGGTGCGCATTGTATGGGTGTGTGTTACATTACATTCACTAGTAGGAGTGAGAAAAACATCACTGGGTGGTGCGCATTGTATGGGTGTGTGTTACATTACATTCACTAGTAGGAGTGAGAAAAACATCACGGGGTGGTGCGCATTGTATGGGTGTGTGTTACATTACATTCACTAGTAGGAGTGAGAAAAACATCACGGGGTGGTGCGCATTGTATGGGTGTGTGTTACATTACATTCACTAGTAGGAGTGAGAAAAACATCACGGGGTGGTGCGCACTGTATGGGTGTGTGGTACATTACATTCACTAGTAGGAGTGAGAAAAACATCACGGGGTGGTGCGCATTGTATGGGTGTGTGTTACATTACATTCACTAGTAGGAGTGAGAAAAACATCACTGGGTGGTGCGCATTGTATGGGTGTGTGTTACATTACATTCACTAGTAGGAGTGAGAAAAACATCACGGGGTGGTGTGCATTGTATGGGTGTTTGTTACATTAGATTCCCTAGTAGGAGTGAGAAAAACATCACGGGGTGGTGCGCATTGTATGGGTGTGTGTTACATTACATTCACTAGTAGGAGTGAGAAAAACATCACGGGGTGGTGCGCATTGTATGGGTGTGTGTTACATTACATTCACTAGTAGGAGTGAGAAAAACATCACGGGGTGGTGCGCATTGTATGGGTGTGTGTTACATTACATTCAATAGTAGGAGTGAGAAAAACATCACGGGGTGGTGCGCATTGTATGGGTGTGTGTTACATTACATTCACTAGCAGGAGTGAGAAAAACATCACGGGGTGGTGCGCATTGTATGGGTGTGTGTTACATTACATTCACTAGTAGGAGTGAGAAAAACATCACGGGGTGGTGCGCATTGTATGGGTGTGTGTTACATTACATTCACTAGTAGGAGTGAGAAAAACATCACGGGGTGGTGCGCATTGTATGGGTGTGTGTTACATTACATTCAATAGTAGGAATGAGAAAAACATCACGGGGTGGTGCGCATTGTATGGGTGTGTGTTACATTACATTCACTAGTAGGAGTGAGAAAAACATCACTGGGTGGTGCGCATTGTATGGGTGTGTGTTACATTACATTCACTAGTAGGAGTGAGAAAAACATCACGGGGTGGTGCGCATTGTATGGGTGTGTGTTACATTACATTCACTAGTAGGAGTGAGAAAAACATCACGGGGTGGTGCGCATTGTATGGGTGTGTGTTACATTACATTCACTAGTAGGAGTGAGAAAAACATCACGGGGTGGTGCGCACTGTATGGGTGTGTGGTACATTACATTCACTAGTAGGAGTGAGAAAAACATCACGGGGTGGTGCGCATTGTATGGGTGTGTGTTACATTAGATTCACTAGTAGGAGTGAGAAAAACATCACGGGGTGGTGCGCATTGTATGGGTGTGTGTTACATTACATTCACTAGTAGGAGTGAGAAAAACATCACGGGGTGGTGCGCATTGTATGGGTGTGTGTTACATTAGATTCACTAGTAGGAGTGAGAAAAACAGCACGGGGTGGTGCGCATTGTATGGGTGTGTGTTACATTACATTCACTAGTAGGAGTGAGAAAAACAGCACGGGGTGGTGCGCATTGTATGGGTGTGTGTTACATTACATTCACTAGTAGGAGTGAGAAAAACATCACTGGGTGGTGCGCATTGTATGGGTGTGTGTTACATTACATTCACTAGTAGGAGTGAGAAAAACATCACGGGGTGGTGCGCATTGTATGGGTGTTTGTTACATTAGATTCCCTAGTAGGAGTGAGAAAAACATCACGGGGTGGTGCGCATTGTATGGGTGTGTGTTACATTACATTCACTAGTAGGAGTGAGAAAAACATCACGGGGTGGTGCGCATTGTATGGGTGTGTGTTACATTACATTCACTAGTAGGAGTGAGAAAAACATCACGGGGTGGTGCGCATTGTATGGGTGTGTGTTACATTACATTCAATAGTAGGAGTGAGAAAAACATCACGGGGTGGTGCGCATTGTATGGGTGTGTGTTACATTACATTCACTAGCAGGAGTGAGAAAAACATCACGGGGTGGTGCGCATTGTATGGGTGTGTGTTACATTACATTCACTAGCAGGAGTGAGAAAAACATCACGGGGTGGTGCGCATTGTATGTGTGTGTTACATTACATTCACTAGTAGGAGTGAGAAAAACATCACGGGGTGGTGCGCATTGTATGGGTGTGTGTTACATTACATTCACTAGTAGGAGTGAGAAAAACATCACGGGGTGGTGCGCATTGTATGGGTGTGTGTTACATTACATTCACTAGTAGGAGTGAGAAAAACATCACGGGGTGGTGCGCATTGTATGGGTGTTTGTTACATTAAATACACTAGTAGGAGTGAGAAAAACATCACGGGGTGGTGCGCATTGTATGGGTGTGTGTTACATTACATTCACTAGTAGGAGTGAGAAAATCATCACGGGGTGGTGCGCATTGTATGGGTGTGTGTTACATTACATTCACTAGTAGGAGTGAGAAAAACAGCACGGGGTGGTGCGCATTGTATGGGTGTGTGTTACATTACATTCACTAGTAGGAGTGAGAAAAACATCACGGGGTGGTGCGCATTGTATGGGTGTGTGTTACATTACATTCACTAGTAGGAGTGAGAAAAACATCACGGGGTGGTGCGCATTGTATGGGTGTGTGTTACATTCCATTCACTAGTAGGAGTGAGAAAAACATCACGGGGTGGTGCGCATTGTATGGGTGTGTGTTACATTACATTCACTAGTAGGAGTGAGAAAAACATCACGGGGTGGTGCGCATTGTATGGGTGTGTGTTACATTACATTCACTAGTAGGAGTGAGAAAAACATCACGGGGTGGTGCGCATTGTATGGGTGTGTGTTACATTACATTCAATAGTAGGAGTGAGAAAAACATCACGGGGTGGTGCGCATTGTATGGGTGTGTGTTACATTACATTCACTAGCAGGAGTGAGAAAAACATCACGGGGTGGTGCGCATTGTATGGGTGTGTGTTACATTACATTCAATAGTAGGAATGAGAAAAACATCACGGGGTGGTGCGCATTGTATGGGTGTGTGTTACATTACATTCACTAGTAGGAGTGAGAAAAACATCACTGGGTGGTGCGCATTGTATGGGTGTGTGTTACATTACATTCACTAGTAGGAGTGAGAAAAACATCACGGGGTGGTGCGCATTGTATGGGTGTGTGTTACATTACATTCACTAGTAGGAGTGAGAAAAACATCACGGGGTGGTGCGCATTGTATGGGTGTGTGTTACATTACATTCACTAGTAGGAGTGAGAAAAACATCACGGGGTGGTGCGCATTGTATGGGTGTGTGTTACATTACATTCACTAGTAGGAGTGAGAAAATCATCACGGGGTGGTGCGCATTGTATGGGTGTGTGTTACATTAGATTCACTAGTAGGAGTGAGAAAAACATCACGGGGTGGTGCGCATTGTATGGGTGTGTGTTACATTAGATTCACTAGTAGGAGTGAGAAAAACATCACGGGGTGGTGCGCATTGTATGGGTGTGTGTTACATTACATTCACTAGTAGGAGTGAGAAAAACATCACGGGGTGGTGCGCATTGTATGGGTGTGTGTTACATTAGATTCACTAGTAGGAGTGAGAAAAACAGCACGGGGTGGTGCGCATTGTATGGGTGTGTGTTACATTACATTCACTAGTAGGAGTGAGAAAAACAGCACGGGGTGGTGCGCATTGTATGGGTGTGTGTTACATTACATTCACTAGTAGGAGTGAGAAAAACATCACTGGGTGGTGCGCATTGTATGGGTGTGTGTTACATTACATTCACTAGTAGGAGTGAGAAAAACATCACGGGGTGGTGCGCATTGTATGGGTGTTTGTTACATTAGATTCCCTAGTAGGAGTGAGAAAAACATCACGGGGTGGTGCGCATTGTATGGGTGTGTGTTACATTACATTCACTAGTAGGAGTGAGAAAAACATCACGGGGTGGTGCGCATTGTATGGGTGTGTGTTACATTACATTCACTAGTAGGAGTGAGAAAAACATCACGGGGTGGTGCGCATTGTATGGGTGTGTGTTACATTACATTCAATAGTAGGAGTGAGAAAAACATCACGGGGTGGTGCGCATTGTATGGGTGTGTGTTACATTACATTCACTAGCAGGAGTGAGAAAAACATCACGGGGTGGTGCGCATTGTATGGGTGTGTGTTACATTACATTCACTAGCAGGAGTGAGAAAAACATCACGGGGTGGTGCGCATTGTATGTGTGTGTTACATTACATTCACTAGTAGGAGTGAGAAAAACATCACGGGGTGGTGCGCATTGTATGGGTGTGTGTTACATTACATTCACTAGTAGGAGTGAGAAAAACATCACGGGGTGGTGCGCATTGTATGGGTGTGTGTTACATTACATTCACTAGTAGGAGTGAGAAAAACATCACGGGGTGGTGCGCATTGTATGGGTGTTTGTTACATTAGATACACTAGTAGGAGTGAGAAAAACATCACGGGGTGGTGCGCATTGTATGGGTGTGTGTTACATTACATTCACTAGTAGGAGTGAGAAAATCATCACGGGGTGGTGCGCATTGTATGGGTGTGTGTTACATTACATTCACTAGTAGGAGTGAGAAAAACATCACGTGGTGGTGCGCATTGTATGGGTGTGTGTTACATTACATTCACTAGTAGGAGTGAGAAAAACATCACGGGGTGGTGCGCATTGTATGGGTGTGTGTTACATTACATTCACTAGTAGGAGTGAGAAAAACATCACGGGGTGGTGCGCATTGTATGGGTGTGTGTTACATTCCATTCACTAGTAGGAGTGAGAAAAACATCACGGGGTGGTGCGCATTGTATGGGTGTGTGTTACATTACATTCACTAGTAGGAGTGAGAAAAACATCACGGGGTGGTGCGCATTGTATGGGTGTGTGTTACATTACATTCACTAGTAGGAGTGAGAAAAACATCACGGGGTGGTGCGCATTGTATGGGTGTGTGTTACATTACATTCAATAGTAGGAGTGAGAAAAACATCACGGGGTGGTGCGCATTGTATGGGTGTGTGTTACATTACATTCACTAGCAGGAGTGAGAAAAACATCACGGGGTGGTGCGCATTGTATGGGTGTGTGTTACATTACATTCAATAGTAGGAATGAGAAAAACATCACGGGGTGGTGCGCATTGTATGGGTGTGTGTTACATTACATTCACTAGTAGGAGTGAGAAAAACATCACTGGGTGGTGCGCATTGTATGGGTGTGTGTTACATTACATTCACTAGTAGGAGTGAGAAAAACATCACGGGGTGGTGCGCATTGTATGGGTGTGTGTTACATTACATTCACTAGTAGGAGTGAGAAAAACATCACGGGGTGGTGCGCATTGTATGGGTGTGTGTTACATTACATTCACTAGTAGGAGTGAGAAAAACATCACGGGGTGGTGCGCATTGTATGGGTGTGTGTTACATTACATTCACTAGTAGGAGTGAGAAAATCATCACGGGGTGGTGCGCATTGTATGGGTGTGTGTTACATTAGATTCACTAGTAGGAGTGAGAAAAACATCACGGGGTGGTGCGCATTGTATGGGTGTGTGTTACATTACATTCACTAGTAGGAGTGAGAAAAACATCACGGGGTGGTGCGCATTGTATGGGTGTGTGTTACATTACATTCACTAGTAGGAGTGAGAAAAACATCACGGGGTGGTGCGCATTGTATGGGTGTGTGTTACATTCCATTCACTAGTAGGAGTGAGAAAAACATCACGGGGTGGTGCGCATTGTATGGGTGTGTGTTACATTACATTCACTAGTAGGAGTGAGAAAAACATCACGGGGTGGTGCGCATTGTATGGGTGTGTGTTACATTACATTCACTAGTAGGAGTGAGAAAAACATCACGGGGTGGTGCGCATTGTATGGGTGTGTGTTACATTACATTCAATAGTAGGAGTGAGAAAAACATCACGGGGTGGTGCGCATTGTATGGGTGTGTGTTACATTACATTCACTAGCAGGAGTGAGAAAAACATCACGGGGTGGTGCGCATTGTATGGGTGTGTGTTACATTACATTCACTAGCAGGAGTGAGAAAAACATCACGGGGTGGTGCGCATTGTATGGGTGTGTGTTACATTACATTCACTAGTAGGAGTGAGAAAAACATCACGGGGTGGTGCGCATTGTATGGGTGTGTGTTACATTACATTCACTAGTAGGAGTGAGAAAAACATCACGGGGTGGTGCGCACTGTATGGGTGTGTGGTACATTACATTCACTAGTAGGAGTGAGAAAAACATCACGGGGTGGTGCGCATTGTATGGGTGTGTGTTACATCAGATTCACTAGTAGGAGTGAGAAAAACATCACGGGGTGGTGCGCATTGTATGGGTGTGTGTTACATTACATTCACTAGTAGGAGTGAGAAAAACATCACGGGGTGGTGCGCATTGTATGGGTGTGTGTTACATTAGATTCACTAGTAGGAGTGAGAAAAACAGCACGGGGTGGTGCGCATTGTATGGGTGTGTGTTACATTACATTCACTAGTAGGAGTGAGAAAAACAGCACGGGGTGGTGCGCATTGTATGGGTGTGTGTTACATTACATTCACTAGTAGGAGTGAGAAAAACATCACTGGGTGGTGCGCATTGTATGGGTGTGTGTTACATTACATTCACTAGTAGGAGTGAGAAAAACATCACGGGGTGGTGCGCATTGTATGGGTGTTTGTTACATTAGATTCCCTAGTAGGAGTGAGAAAAACATCACGGGGTGGTGCGCATTGTATGGGTGTGTGTTACATTACATTCACTAGTAGGAGTGAGAAAAACATCACGGGGTGGTGCGCATTGTATGGGTGTGTGTTACATTACATTCACTAGGAGGAGTGAGAAAAACATCACGGTGTGGTGCGCATTGTATGGGTGTGTGTTACATTACATTCAATAGTAGGAGTGAGAAAAACATCACGGGGTGGTGCGCATTGTATGGGTGTGTGTTACATTACATTCACTAGCAGGAGTGAGAAAAACATCACGGGGTGGTGCGCATTGTATGGGTGTGTGTTACATTACATTCACTAGTAGGAGTGAGAAAAACATCACGGGGTGGTGCGCATTGTATGGGTGTGTGTTACATTACATTCACTAGTAGGAGTGAGAAAAACATCACGGGGTGGTGCGCATTGTATGGGTGTGTGTTACATTACATTCAATAGTAGGAGTGAGAAAAACATCACGGGGTGGTGTGCATTGTATGGGTGTGTGTTACATTACATTCACTAGTAGGAGTGAGAAAAACATCACGGGGTGGTGCGCATTGTATGGGTGTTTGTTACATTAGATACACTAGTAGGAGTGAGAAAAACATCACGGGGTGGTGCGCATTGTATGGGTGTGTGTTACATTACATTCACTAGTAGGAGTGAGAAAATCATCACGGGGTGGTGCGCATTGTATGGGTGTGTGTTACATTACATTCACTAGTAGGAGTGAGAAAAACATCACGTGGTGGTGCGCATTGTATGGGTGTGTGTTACATTACATTCACTAGTAGGAGTGAGAAAAACATCACGGGGTGGTGCGCATTGTATGGCTGTGTGTTACATTACATTCACTAGTAGGAGTGAGAAAAACATCACGGGGTGGTGCGCATTGTATGGGTGTGTGTTACATTCCATTCACTAGTAGGAGTGAGAAAAACAGCACGGGGTGGTGCGCATTGTATGGGTGTGTGTTACATTCCATTCACTAGTAGGAGTTAGAAAAACATCACGGGGTGGTGCGCATTGTATGGGTGTGTGTTACATTAGATTCACTAGTAGGAGTGAGAAAAACATCACGGGGTGGTGCGCATTGTATGGGTGTGTGTTACATTACATTCACTAGTAGGAGTGAGAAAAACATCACGGGGTGGTGCGCATTGTATGGGTGTGTGTTACATTAGATTCACTAGTAGGAGTGAGAAAAACATCACGGGGTGGTGCGCATTGTATGGGTGTGTGTTACATTACATTCACTAGTAGGAGTGAGAAAAACATCACGGGGTGGTGCGCATTGTATGGGTGTGTGTTACATTACATTCACTAGTAGGAGTGAGAAAAACATCACGGGGTGGTGCGCATTGTATGGGTGTTTGTTACATTAGATTCACTAGTAGGAGTGAGAAAATCATCACGGGGTGGTGCGCATTGTATGGGTGTGTGTTACATTACATTCACAAGTAGGAGTGAGAAAAACATCACGGGGTGGTGCGCATTGTATGGGTGTGTGTTACATTACGTTCACTAGTAGGAGTGAGAAAAACATCACGGGGTGGTGCGCATTGTATGGGTGTGTGTTACATTAGGTTCACTAGTAGGAGTGAGAAAAACATCACGGGGTGGTGCGCATTGTATGGGTGTGTGTTACATTAGATTCACTAGTAGGAGTGAGAAAAACATCACCGGGTGGTGCGCATTGTACGGGTGTGTGTTACATTACATTCACTAGTAGGAGTGAGAAAAACATCAAGGGGTGGTGCGCATTGTATGGGTGTGTGTTACATTACATTCACTAGTAGGAGTGAGAAAAACATCATCGGGTGGTGTGCATTGTATGGGTGTGTGTTACATTACATTCACTAGTAGGAGTGAGAAAAACATCACGGGGTGGTGCGCATTGTATGGGTGTGTGTTACATTACATTCACTAGTAGGAGTTAGAAAATCATCACGGGGTGGTGCGCATTGTATGGATGTGTGTTACATTACATTCACTAGTAGGAGTGAGAAAAACATCACGGGGTGGTGCGCATTGTATGGGTGTGTGTTACATTACATTCACTAGTAGGAGTGAGAAAAACATCACGGGGTGGTGCGCATTGTATGGGTGTGTGTTACATTAGATTCACTAGTAGGAGTGAGAAAAACAGCACGGGGTGGTGCGCATTGTATGGGTGTGTGTTACATTACATTCACTAGTAGGAGTGAGAAAAACAGCACGGGGTGGTGCGCATTGTATGGGTGTGTGTTACATTACATTCACTAGTAGGAGTGAGAAAAACATCACTGGGTGGTGCGCATTGTATGGGTGTGTGTTACATTACATTCACTAGTAGGAGTGAGAAAAACATCACGGGGTGGTGCGCATTGTATGGGTGTTTGTTACATTAGATTCCCTAGTAGGAGTGAGAAAAACATCACGGGGTGGTGCGCATTGTATGGGTGTGTGTTACATTACATTCACTAGTAGGAGTGAGAAAAACATCACGGGGTGGTGCGCATTGTATGGGTGTGTGTTACATTACATTCAATAGTAGGAGTGAGAAAAACATCACGGGGTGGTGCGCATTGTATGGGTGTGTGTTACATTACATTCACTAGCAGGAGTGAGAAAAACATCACGGGGTGGTGCGCATTGTATGGGTGTGTGTTACATTACATTCACTAGTAGGAGTGAGAAAAACATCACGGGGTGGTGCGCATTGTATGGGTGTGTGTTACATTACATTCACTAGTAGGAGTGAGAAAAACATCACGGGGTGGTGCGCATTGTATGGGTGTGTGTTACATTACATTCAATAGTAGGAGTGAGAAAAACATCACGGGGTGGTGCGCATTGTATGGGTGTGTGTTACATTACATTCACTAGCAGGAGTGAGAAAAACATCACGGGGTGGTGCGCATTGTATGGGTGTGTGTTACATTAGATTCACTAGTAGGAGTGAGAAAAACATCACGGGGTGGTGCGCATTGTATGGGTGTGTGTTACATTACATTCCCTAGTAGGAGTGAGAAAAACATCACGGGGTGGTGCGCATTGTATGGGTGTGTGTTACATTACATTCACTAGTAGGAGTGAGAAAAACATCACGGGGTGGTGCGCATTTTATGGGTGTGTGTTACATTACGTTCACTAGTAGGAGTGAGAAAAACATCACGGGGTGGTGCGCATTGTATGGGTGTGTGTTACATTACGTTCACTAGTAGGAGTGAGAAAAACATCACGTGGTGGTGCGCATTGTATGGGTGTGTGTTACATTACTTTCACTAGTAGGAGTGAGAAAAACATCACGGGGTGGTGCGCATTGTATGGGTGTGTGTTACATTACGTTCACTAGTAGGAGTGAGAAAAACAGCACGGGGTGGTGCGCATTGTATGGGTGTGTGTTACATTACATTCACTAGTAGGAGTGAGAAAAACATCACTGGGTGGTGCGATTTGTATGGGTGTGTGTTACATTACATTCACTAGTAGGAGTGAGAAAAACATCACGGGGTGGTGCGCATTGTATGGGTGTGTGTTACATTACATTCACTAGTAGGAGTGAGAAAAACATCACGGGGTGGTGCGCATTGTATGGGTGTGTGTTACATTACATTCACTAGTAGGAGTGAGAAAAACATCACTGGGTGGTGCGCATTGTATGGGTGTGTGTTACATTACATTCACTAGTAGGAGTGAGAAAAACATCACGGGGTGGTGCGCATTGTATGGGTGTGTGTTACATTACATTCACTAGCAGGAGTGAGAAAAACATCACGGGGTGGTGCGCATCGTATGGGTGTGTGTTACATTACATTCACTAGTAGGAGTGAGAAAAACATCACGGGGTGGTGCGCATTGTATGGGTGTGTGTTACATTACATTCACTAGTAGGAGTGAGAAAAACATCACGGGGTGGTGCGCATCGTATGGGTGTGTGTTACATTACATTCAATAGTAGGAGTGAGAAAAACATCACGGGGTGGTGCGCATCGTATGGGTGTGTGTTACATTACATTCACTAGCAGGAGTGAGAAAAACATCACGGGGTGGTGCGCATCGTATGGGTGTGTGTTACATTAGATTCACTAGTAGGAGTGAGAAAAACATCACGGGGTGGTGCGCATCGTATGGGTGTGTGTTACATTACATTCCCTAGTAGGAGTGAGAAAAACATCACGGGGTGGTGCGCATTGTATGGGTGTGTGTTACATTACGTTCACTAGTAGGAGTGAGAAAACATCACGGGGTGGTGCGCATTGTATGGGTGTGTGTTACATTACGTTCACTAGTAGGAGTGAGAAAAACATCACGGGGTGGTGCGCATTGTATGGGTGTGTGTTACATTACGTTCACTAGTAGGACTGAGAAAAACATCACGGGGTGGTGCGCATTGTATGGGTGTGTGTTACATTACTTTCACTAGTAGGAGTGAGAAAAACATCACGGGGTGGTGGGCATTGTATGGGTGTGTGTTACATTACGTTCACTAGTAGGAGTGAGAAAAACAGCACGGGGTGGTGCGCATTGTATGGGTGTGTGTTACATTACGTTCACTAGTAGGAGTGAGAAAAACATCACGGGGTGGTGCGCATTGTATGGGTGTGTGTTACATTACATTCACTAGTAGGAGTGAGAAAAACATCACTGGGTGGTGCGCATTGTATGGGTGTGTGTTACATTACATTCACTAGTAGGAGTGAGAAAAACATCACGGGGTGGTGCGCATTGTATGGGTGTGTGTTACATTAGATTCACTAGTAGGAGTGAGAAAAACATCACGGGGTGGTGCGCATTGTATGGGTGTGTGTTACATTACATTCACTAGTAGGAGTGAGAAAAACATCACGGGGTGGTGCGCATTGTATGGGTGTGTGTTACATTAGATTCCCTAGTAGGAGTGAGAAAAACATCACGGGGTGGTGCGCATTGTATGGGTGTGTGTTACATTAGATTCACTAGTAGGAGTGAGAAAACATCACGGGGTGGTGCGCATTGTATGGGTGTGTGTTACATTACATTCACTAGTAGGAGTGAGAAAAACATCACGGGGTGCTGCGCATTGTATGGGTGTGTGTTACATTACATTCACTAGTAGGAGTGAGAAAAACATCACGGGGTGGTGCGCATTGTATGGGTGTGTGGTACATTACATTCACTAGTAGGAGTGAGAAAAACATCATGGGGTGGTGCGCATTGTATGGGTGTGTGTTACATTAGATTCACTAGTAGGAGTGAGAAAAACATCACGGGGTGGTGCGCATTGTATGGGTGTGTGTTACATTACATTCACTAGTAGGAGTGAGAAAAACATCACGGGGTGGTTCGCATTGTATGGGTGTGTGTTACATTAGATTCACTAGTAGGAGTGAGAAAAACAGCACGGGGTGGTGCGCATTGTATGGGTGTGTGTTACATTAGATTCACTAGTAGGAGTGAGAAAAACATCACGGGGTGCTGCGCATTGTATGGGTGTGTGTTACATTACATTCACTAGTAGGAGTGAGAAAAACATCACTGGGTGGTGCGCATTGTATGGGTGTGTGTTACATTACATTCACTAGTAGGAGTGAGAAAAACATCACGGGGTGGTGCGCATTGTATGGGTGTTTGTTACATTAGATTCCCTAGTAGGAGTGAGAAAAACATCACGGGGTGGTGCGCATTGTATGGGTGTGTGTTACATTACATTCACTAGTAGGAGTGAGAAAAACATCACGGGGTGGTGCGCATTGTATTGGTGTGTGTTACATTACATTCACTAGTAGGAGTGAGAAAAACATCACGGGGTGGTGCGCATTCTATGGGTGTGTGTTACATTAGATTCACTAGTAGGAGTGAGAAAAACATCACGGGGTGGTGCGCATTGTATGGGTGTGTGTTACATTACATTCAATAGTAGGAGTGAGAAAAAACATCACGGGTGGTGCGCATTGTATGGTGGTGTGTACATTACATTCACTAGCAGGAGTGAGAAATACATCACGGGTGGTGCGCATTGTATGGCTGTGTGTTACATTAGATTCACTAGTAGGAGTGAGAAAAACATCACGGGGTGGTGCGCATTGTATGGGTGTGTGTTACATTACATTCACTAGTAGGAGTTAGAAAAACATCACGGCTTGGTGCGCATTGTATGGGTGTGTGTTACATTACATTCACTAGTAGGAGTGAGAAAAACATCACGGGGTGGTGCGCATTGTATGGGTGTGTGTTACATTAGATTCACTAGTAGGAGTGAGAAAAACATCACGGGGTGGTGCGCATTGTATGGGTGTTTGTTACATTAGATACACTAGTAGGAGTGAGAAAAACATCACGGGGTGGTGCGCATTGTATGGGTGTGTGTTACATTACATTCACTAGTAGGAGTGAGAAAATCATCACGGGGTGGTGCGCATTGTATGGGTGTGTGTTACATTACATTCACTAGTAGGAGTGAGAAAAACATCACGTGGTGGTGCGCATTGTATGGGTGTGTGTTACATTACATTCACTAGTAGGAGTGAGAAGAACATCACGGGTGGTGCGCATTGTATGGGTGTTTGTTACATTACATTCACTAGTAGGAGTGAGAAAAACATCACGGGGTGGTGCGCATTGTATGGGTGTGTGTTACATTCCATTCACTAGGTAGGAGTGAGAAAAACATCACGGGGTGGTGCGCATTGTATGGGTGTGTGTTACATTCCATTCACTAGTAGGAGTGAGAAAAACATCACGGGGTGGTGCGCATTGTATGGGTGTGTGTTTCATTACATTCACTAGTAGGAGTGAGAAAAACATCACGGGGTGGTGCGCATTGTATGGGTGTTTGTTACATTAGATACACTAGTAGGAGTGAGAAAAACATCACGGGGTGGTGCGCATTGTATGGGTGTGTGTTACATTACATTCACTAGTAGGAGTGAGAAGAACATCACGGGGTGGTGCGCATTGTATGGGTGTGTGTTACATTACATTCACTAGTAGGAGTGAGAAGAACATCACGGGTGGTGCGCATTGTATGGGTGTGTGTTACATTACATTCACTAGTAGGAGTGAGAAAAACATCACGGGGTGGTGTGCATTGTATGGGTGTGTGTTACATTACATTCACTAGTAGGAGTGAGAAAAACATCACGGGGTGGTGCGCATTGTATGGGTGTGTGTTACATTACATTCACTAGTAGGAGTGAGAAAAACATCACGGGGTGGTGCGCATTGTATGGGTGTGTGTTACATTCCATTCACATGTAGGAGTGAGAAAAACATCACGGGGTGGTGCGCATTGTATGGGTGTGTGTTACATTCCATTCACTAGTAGGAGTGAGAAAAACATCACGGGGTGGTGCGCATTGTATGGGTGTGTGTTACATTAGATTCACTAGTAGGAGTGAGAAAAACATCACGGGGTGGTGCGCATTGTATGGGTGTGTGTTACATTACATTCACTAGTAGGAGTGAGAAAAACATCACGGGGTGGTTGCGCATTGTATGGGTGTGTGTTGTGTGTTACATTACATTCACTAGTAGGAGTGAGAAAAACATCACGGGGTGGTGCGCATTGTATGGGTGTGTGTTACATTACATTCACTAGTAGGAGTGAGAAAAACATCACGGGGTGGTGCGCATTGTATGGGTGTGTGTTACATTACATTCACTCGTAGGAGTGAGAAAAACATCACGGGGTGGTGCGCATTGTATGGGTGTGTGTTACATTACATTCACTAGTAGGAGTGAGAAAAACATCAAGGGGTGGTGCGCATTGTATGGGTGTGTGTTACATTACATTCACTAGTAGGAGTGAGAAAAACATCATGGGGTGGTGCGCATTGTATGGGTGTGTGTTACATTCACTCGTAGGAGTGAGAAAAACATCACGGGGTGGTGCGCATTGTATGGGTGTGTGTTACATTACATTCACTCGTAGGAGTGAGAAAAACATCACGGGGTGGTGCGCATTGTATGGATGTGTGTTACATTACATTCACTCGTAGGAGTGAGAAAAACATCACGGGGTGGTGCGCATTGTATGGGTGTGTGTTACATTAGATTCACTAGTAGGAGTGAGAAAAACATCACGGGGTGGTGCGCATTGTATGGGTGTGTGTTACATTACATTCACTAGTAGGAGTGAGAAAAACATCACGGGGTGGTGCGCATTGTATGGGTGTGTGTTACATTACATTCACTAGTAGGAGTGAGAAAAACATCACGGGGTGGTGCGCATTGTATGGGTGTGTGTTACATTACATTCACTAGTAGGAGTGAGAAAAACATCACGGGGTGGTGCGCATTGTATGGGTGTGTGTTACATTACATTCACTAGTAGGAGTGAGAAAAACATCACGGGGTGGTTCGAATTGTATGGGTTTGTGTTACATTAGATTCACTAGTAGGAGTGAGAAAAACATCACGGGGTGGTGCGCATTGTATGGGTGTGTGTTACATTACATTCACTAGTAGGAGTGAGGAAAACATCACGGGGTGGTGCCCATTGTATGGGTGTGTGTTACATTAGGTTCACTAGTAGGAGTGAGAAAAACATCACGGGGTGGTGCGCATTGTATGGGTGTGTGTTACATTAGATTCACTAGTAGGAGTGAGAAAAACATCACGGGGTGGTGCGCATTGTATGGGTGTTTGTTACATTACATTCACTAGTAGGAGTGAGAAAAACATCACGGGGTGGTGCGCATTGTATGGGTGTGTGTTACATTACATTCACTAGTAGGAGTGAGAAAAACATCACGGGGTGGTGCGCATTGTATGGGTGTGTGTTACATTACATTCACTAGTAGGAGTGAGAAAAACATCACGGGGTGGTGCGCATTGTATGGGTGTGTGTTACATTACATTCACTAGTAGGAGTGAGAAAAACATCACGGGGTGGTGCGCATTGTATGGGTGTGTGTTACATTACATTCACTAGTAGGAGTGAGAAAAACATCATGGGGTGGTGCGCATTGTATGGGTGTGTGTTACATTCACTCGTAGGAGTGAGAAAAACATCACGGGGTGGTGCGCATTGTATGGGTGTGTGTTACATTACATTCACTCGTAGGAGTGAGAAAAACATCACGGGGTGGTGCGCATTGTATGGATGTGTGTTACATTACATTCACTCGTAGGAGTGAGAAAAACATCACGGGGTGGTGCGCATTGTATGGGTGTGTGTTACATTAGATTCACTAGTAGGAGTGAGAAAAACATCACGGGGTGGTGCGCATTGTATGGGTGTGTGTTACATTACATTCACTAGTAGGAGTGAGAAAAACATCACGGGGTGGTGCGCATTGTATGGGTGTGTGTTACATTACATTCACTAGTAGGAGTGAGAAAAACATCACGGGGTGGTGCGCATTGTATGGGTGTGTGTTACATTACATTCACTAGTAGGAGTGAGAAAAACATCACGGGGTGGTGCGCATTGTATGGGTGTGTGTTACATTACATTCACTAGTAGGAGTGAGAAAAACATCACGGGGTGGTTCGAATTGTATGGGTTTGTGTTACATTAGATTCACTAGTAGGAGTGAGAAAAACATCACGGGGTGGTGCGCATTGTATGGGTGTGTGTTACATTACATTCACTAGTAGGAGTGAGGAAAACATCACGGGGTGGTGCCCATTGTATGGGTGTGTGTTACATTAGGTTCACTAGTAGGAGTGAGAAAAACATCACGGGGTGGTGCGCATTGTATGGGTGTGTGTTACATTAGATTCACTAGTAGGAGTGAGAAAAACATCACGGGGTGGTGCGCATTGTATGGGTGTTTGTTACATTACATTCACTAGTAGGAGTGAGAAAAACATCACGGGGTGGTGCGCATTGTATGGGTGTGTGTTACATTACATTCACTAGTAGGAGTGAGAAAAACATCACGGGGTGGTGCGCATTGTATGGGTGTGTGTTACATTACATTCACTCGTAGGAGTGAGAAAAACATCACGGGGTGGTGCGCATTGTATGGGTGTGTGTTACATTACATTCACTAGTAGGAGTGAGAAAAACATCACGGGGTGGTGCGCATTGTATGGGTGTGTGTTACATTACATTCACTAGTAGGAGTGAGAAAAACATCACGGGGTGGTGCGCATTGTATGGGTGTGTGTTACATTACATTCACTAGTAGGAGTGAGAAAAACATCACGGGGTGGTGCGCATTGTATGGGTGTGTGTTACATTACATTCACTCGTAGGAGTGAGAAAAACATCACGGGGTGGTGCGCATTGTATGGGTGTGTGTTACATTACATTCACTCGTAGGAGTGAGAAAAACATCACGGGGTGGTGCGCATTGTATGGGTGTGTGTTACATTACATTCACTAGTAGGAGTGAGAAAAACATCACGGGGTGGTGCGCATTGTATGGGTGTTTGTTACATTAGATTCCCTAGTACGAGTGAGAAAAACATCACGGGGTGGTGCGCATTGTATGGGTGTGTGTTACATTACATTCACTAGTAGGAGTGAGAAAAACATCACGGGGTGGTGCGCATTGTATGGGTGTGTGTTACATTACATTCACTAGTAGGAGTGAGAAAAACATCACGGGGTGGTGCGCATTGTATGGATGTGTGTTACATTACATTCACTAGTAGGAGTGAGAAAAACATCACGGGGTGGTGCGCATTGTATGGGTGTGTGTTACATTACATTCACTAGTAGGAGTGAGAAAAACATCACGGGGTGTTGCGCATTGTATGGGTGTGTGTTACATTACATTCACTAGCAGGAGTGAGAAAAACATCACGGGGTGGTGCGCATTGTATGGGTGTGTGTTACATTAGATTCACTAGTAGGAGTGAGAAAAACATCACGGGGTGGTGCGCATTGTATGGGTGTGTGTTACATTACATTCACTAGTAGGAGTTAGAAAAACATCACGGGGTGATGCGCATTGTATGGGTGTGTGTTACATTACATTCACTAGTAGGAGTGAGAAAAACATCACGGGGTGGTGCGCATTGTATGGGTGTGTGTTACATTACATTCACTAGTAGGAGTGAGAAAAACATCACGGGGTGGTGCGCATTGTATGGGTGTTTGTTACATTAGATACACTAGTAGGAGTGAGAAAAACATCACGGGGTGGTGCGCATTGTATGGGTGTGTGTTACATTACATTCACTAGTAGGAGTGAGAAAAACATCACGGGGTGGTGCGCATTGTATGGGTGTTTGTTAAATTAGATTCACTAGTAGGAGTGAGAAAATCATCACGGGGTGGTGCGCATTGTATGGGTGTGTGTTACATTACATTCACTAGTAGGAGTGAGAAAAACATCACGGGGTGGTGCGCATTGTATGGATGTGTGTTACATTAGATTCACCAGTAGGAGTGAGAAAAACATCACGGGGTGGTGCGCATTGTATGGGTGTGTGTTACATTAGCTTCACTAGTAGGAGTGAGAAAAACATCACGGGGTGGTGCGCATTGTATGGGTGTGTGTTACATTCCATTCACTAGTAGGAGTGAGAAAAACATCACGGGGTGGTGTGCATTGTATGGGTGTGTGTTACATTACATTCACTAGTAGGAGTGAGAAAAACATCACGGGGTGGTGCGCATTGTATGAGTGTGTGTTACATTAGATTCACTAGTAGGAGTGAGAAAAACATCACGGGGTGGTGCGCATTGTATGGGTGTGTGTTACATTACATTCACTAGTAGGAGTGAGAAAAACATCACGGGGTGGTGCGCATTGTATGGGTGTTTGTTACATTAGATTCACTAGTAGGAGTGAGGAAATCATCACGGGGTGGTGCGCATTGTATGGGTGTGTGTTACATTACATTCACAAGTAGGAGTGAGAAAAACATCACGGGGTGGTGCGCATTGTATGGGTGTGTGTTACATTACATTCACTAGTAGGAGTGAGGAAAACATCACGGGGTGGTGCGCATTGTATGGGTGTGTGTTACATTAGGTTCACTAGTAGGAGTGAGAAAAACATCACGGGGTGGTGCGATTTGTATGGGTGTGTGTTACATTAGATTCACTAGTAGGAGTGAGAAAAACATCACGGGGTGGTGCGCATTGTATGGGTGTGTGTTACATTACATTCACTAGTAGGAGTGAGAAAAACATCACGGGATGGTGCGCATTGTATGGGTGTGTGTTACATTACATTCACTAGTAGGAGTGAGAAAAACATCACGGGGTGGTGCGCATTGTATGGGTGTGTGTTACATTACATTCACTAGTAGGAGTGAAAAAAACATCACGGGGTGGTGCGCATTGTATGGGTGTGTGTTACATTACATTCACTAGTAGGAGTGAGAAAAACATCACGGGGTGGTGCGCATTGTATGGGTGTGTGTTACATTACATTCACTAGTAGGAGTGAGAAAAACATCACGGGGTGGTGCGCATTGTATGGGTGTGTGTTACATTACATTCACTAGTAGGAGTGAGAAAATCATCACGGGGTGTTGCGCATTGTATGGGTGTGTGTTACATTACATTCACTAGTAGGAGTGAGAAAAACATCACGGGGTGGTGCGCATTGTATGGGTGTGTGTTACATTACATTCACTAGTAGGAGTGAGAAAAACATCACGGGGTGGTGCGCATTGTATGGGTGTGTGTTACATTACATTCACTAGTAGGAGTGAGAAAAACATCACGGGGTGGTGCGCATTGTATGGGTGTGTGTTACATTACATTCACTAGTAGGAGTGAGAAAAACATCAAGGGGTGGTGCGCATTGTATGGGTGTGTGTTACATTACATTCACTAGTAGGAGTGAGAAAAACATCACGGGGTGGTGCGCATTGTATGGGTGTGTGTTACATTACATTCACTCGTAGGAGTGAGAAAAACATCACGGGGTGGTGCGCATTGAATGGGTGTGTGTTACATTACATTCACTAGTAGGAGTGAGAAAAACATCACGGGGTGGTGCGCATTGTATGGGTGTGTGTTACATTACATTCACTCGTAGGAGTGAGAAAAACATCACGGGGTGGTGCGCATTGTATGGGTGTGTATTACATTACATTCACTAGTAGGAGTGAGAAAAACATCACGGGGTGGTGCGCATTGTATGGGTGTGTGT
This sequence comes from Cavia porcellus, assembly GCF_034190915.1. Classification (NCBI taxonomy): domain Eukaryota; kingdom Metazoa; phylum Chordata; class Mammalia; order Rodentia; family Caviidae; genus Cavia; species Cavia porcellus. The sequence goes on along the minus strand of NW_026947875.1, from coordinate 60,561 downwards.
TACATTAGATTGACTAGTAGGAGTGAGAAAATCATCACGGGGTGGTGCGCATTGTATGGGTGTGTGTTATATTACATTCACTAGTAGGAGTGAGAAAAACATCACGGGGTGGTGCGCATTGTATGGGTGTGTGTTACATTACATTCACTAGTAGGAGTGAGAAAAACATCACGGGGTGGTGCGCATTGTATGGGTGTGTGTTACATTACATTCACTAGTAGGAGTGAGAAAAACATCACGGGGTGGTGCGCATTGTATGGGTGTGTGTTACATTACATTCACTAGTAGGAGTGAGAAAAACATCAAGGGGTGGTGCGCATTGTATGGGTGTGTGTTACATTACATTCACTAGTAGGAGTGAGAAAAACATCACGGGGTGGTGCGCATTGTATGGGTGTGTGTTACATTACATTCACTAGTAGGAGTGAGAAAAACATCACGGGGTGGTGCGCATTGTATGGGTGTGTGTTACATTACATTCACTAGTAGGAGTGAGAAAAACATCACGGGGTGGTGCGCATTGTATGGGTGTGTGTTACATTACATTTACTCGTAGGCGTGAGAAAAACATCACGGGGTGGTGCACATTGTATGGGTGTGTGTTACATTACATTCACTAGTAGGAGTGAGAAAAACATCACGGGGTGGTGCGCATTGTATGGGTGTGTGTTACATTACATTCACTAGTAGGAGTGAGAAAAACATCACGGGGTGGTGCGCATTGTATGGGTGTGTGTTACATTACATTCACTAGTAGGAGTGAAAAAAACATCACGGGGTGGTGCGCATTGTATGGGTGTGTGTTACATTACATTCACTAGTAGGAGTGAGAAAAACATCACGGGGTGGTGCGCATTGTATGGGTGTGTGTTACATTACATTCACTAGTAGGAGTGAGAAAAACATCACGGGGTGGTGCGCATTGTATGGGTGTGTGTTACATTACATTCACTAGTAGGAGTGAGAAAATCATCACGGGGTGGTGCGCATTGTATGGGTGTGTGTTACATTACATTCACTAGTAGGAGTGAGAAAAACATCACGGGGTGGTGCGCACTGTATGGGTGTGTGTTACATTACATTCACTAGTAGGAGTGAGAAAAACATCACGGGGTGGTGCGCATTGTATGGGTGTGTGTTACATTACATTCACTAGTAGGAGTGAGAAAAACATCACGGGGTGGTGCGCATTGTATGGGTGTGTGTTACATTAGCTTCACTAGTAGGAGTGAGAAAAACATCAAGGGGTGGTGCGCATTGTATGGGTGTGTGTTACATTACATTCACTAGTAGGAGTGAGAAAAACATCATGGGGTGGTGCGCATTGTATGGGTGTGTGTTACATTCACTCGTAGGAGTGAGAAAAACATCACGGGGTGGTGCGCATTGTATGGGTGTGTGTTACATTACATTCACTCGTAGGAGTGAGAAAAACATCACGGGGTGGTGCGCATTGTATGGATGTGTGTTACATTACATTCACTCGTAGGAGTGAGAAAAACATCACGGGGTGGTGCGCATTGTATGGGTGTGTGTTACATTAGATTCACTAGTAGGAGTGAGAAAAACATCACGGGGTGGTGCGCATTGTATGGGTGTGTGTTACATTACATTCACTAGTAGGAGTGAGAAAAACATCACGGGGTGGTGCGCATTGTATGGGTGTGTGTTACATTACATTCACTAGTAGGAGTGAGAAAAACATCACGGGGTGGTGCGCATTGTATGGGTGTGTGTTACATTACATTCACTAGTAGGAGTGAGAAAAACATCACGGGGTGGTGCGCATTGTATGGGTGTGTGTTACATTACATTCACTAGTAGGAGTGAGAAAAACATCACGGGGTGGTTCGAATTGTATGGGTTTGTGTTACATTAGATTCACTAGTAGGAGTGAGAAAAACATCACGGGGTGGTGCGCATTGTATGGGTGTGTGTTACATTACATTCACTAGTAGGAGTGAGGAAAACATCACGGGGTGGTGCCCATTGTATGGGTGTGTGTTACATTAGGTTCACTAGTAGGAGTGAGAAAAACATCACGGGGTGGTGCGCATTGTATGGGTGTGTGTTACATTAGATTCACTAGTAGGAGTGAGAAAAACATCACGGGGTGGTGCGCATTGTATGGGTGTTTGTTACATTACATTCACTAGTAGGAGTGAGAAAAACATCACGGGGTGGTGCGCATTGTATGGGTGTGTGTTACATTACATTCACTAGTAGGAGTGAGAAAAACATCACGGGGTGGTGCGCATTGTATGGGTGTGTGTTACATTACATTCACTAGTAGGAGTGAGAAAAACATCACGGGGTGGTGCGCATTGTATGGGTGTGTGTTACATTACATTCACTAGTAGGAGTGAGAAAAACATCACGGGGTGGTGCGCATTGTATGGGTGTGTGTTACATTACATTCACTAGTAGGAGTGAGAAAAACATCATGGGGTGGTGCGCATTGTATGGGTGTGTGTTACATTCACTCGTAGGAGTGAGAAAAACATCACGGGGTGGTGCGCATTGTATGGGTGTGTGTTACATTACATTCACTCGTAGGAGTGAGAAAAACATCACGGGGTGGTGCGCATTGTATGGATGTGTGTTACATTACATTCACTCGTAGGAGTGAGAAAAACATCACGGGGTGGTGCGCATTGTATGGGTGTGTGTTACATTAGATTCACTAGTAGGAGTGAGAAAAACATCACGGGGTGGTGCGCATTGTATGGGTGTGTGTTACATTACATTCACTAGTAGGAGTGAGAAAAACATCACGGGGTGGTGCGCATTGTATGGGTGTGTGTTACATTACATTCACTAGTAGGAGTGAGAAAAACATCACGGGGTGGTGCGCATTGTATGGGTGTGTGTTACATTACATTCACTAGTAGGAGTGAGAAAAACATCACGGGGTGGTGCGCATTGTATGGGTGTGTGTTACATTACATTCACTAGTAGGAGTGAGAAAAACATCACGGGGTGGTTCGAATTGTATGGGTTTGTGTTACATTAGATTCACTAGTAGGAGTGAGAAAAACATCACGGGGTGGTGCGCATTGTATGGGTGTGTGTTACATTACATTCACTAGTAGGAGTGAGGAAAACATCACGGGGTGGTGCCCATTGTATGGGTGTGTGTTACATTAGGTTCACTAGTAGGAGTGAGAAAAACATCACGGGGTGGTGCGCATTGTATGGGTGTGTGTTACATTAGATTCACTAGTAGGAGTGAGAAAAACATCACGGGGTTGTGCGCATTGTATGGGTGTTTGTTACATTACATTCACTAGTAGGAGTGAGAAAAACATCACGGGGTGGTGCGCATTGTATGGGTGTGTGTTACATTACATTCACTAGTAGGAGTGAGAAAAACATCACGGGGTGGTGCGCATTGTATGGGTGTGTGTTACATTACATTCACTCGTAGGAGTGAGAAAAACATCACGGGGTGGTGCGCATTGTATGGGTGTGTGTTACATTACATTCACTAGTAGGAGTGAGAAAAACATCACGGGGTGGTGCGCATTGTATGGGTGTGTGTTACATTACATTCACTAGTAGGAGTGAGAAAAACATCACGGGGTGGTGCGCATTGTATGGGTGTGTGTTACATTACATTCACTAGTAGGAGTGAGAAAAACATCACGGGGTGGTGCGCATTGTATGGGTGTGTGTTACATTACATTCACTCGTAGGAGTGAGAAAAACATCACGGGGTGGTGCGCATTGTATGGGTGTGTGTTACATTACATTCACTCGTAGGAGTGAGAAAAACATCACGGGGTGGTGCGCATTGTATGGGTGTGTGTTACATTACATTCACTAGTAGGAGTGAGAAAAACATCACGGGGTGGTGCGCATTGTATGGGTGTTTGTTACATTAGATTCCCTAGTACGAGTGAGAAAAACATCACGGGGTGGTGCGCATTGTATGGGTGTGTGTTACATTACATTCACTAGTAGGAGTGAGAAAAACATCACGGGGTGGTGCGCATTGTATGGGTGTGTGTTACATTACATTCACTAGTAGGAGTGAGAAAAACATCACGGGGTGGTGCGCATTGTATGGATGTGTGTTACATTACATTCACTAGTAGGAGTGAGAAAAACATCACGGGGTGGTGCGCATTGTATGGGTGTGTGTTACATTACATTCACTAGTAGGAGTGAGAAAAACATCACGGGGTGTTGCGCATTGTATGGGTGTGTGTTACATTACATTCACTAGCAGGAGTGAGAAAAACATCACGGGGTGGTGCGCATTGTATGGGTGTGTGTTACATTAGATTCACTAGTAGGAGTGAGAAAAACATCACGGGGTGGTGCGCATTGTATGGGTGTGTGTTACATTACATTCACTAGTAGGAGTTAGAAAAACATCACGGGGTGATGCGCATTGTATGGGTGTGTGTTACATTACATTCACTAGTAGGAGTGAGAAAAACATCACGGGGTGGTGCGCATTGTATGGGTGTGTGTTACATTACATTCACTAGTAGGAGTGAGAAAAACATCACGGGGTGGTGCGCATTGTATGGGTGTTTGTTACATTAGATACACTAGTAGGAGTGAGAAAAACATCACGGGGTGGTGCGCATTGTATGGGTGTGTGTTACATTACATTCACTAGTAGGAGTGAGAAAAACATCACGGGGTGGTGCGCATTGTATGGGTGTTTGTTAAATTAGATTCTCTAGTAGGAGTGAGAAAATCATCACGGGGTGGTGCGCATTGTATGGGTGTGTGTTACATTACATTCACTAGTAGGAGTGAGAAAAACATCACGGGGTGGTGCGCATTGTATGGATGTGTGTTACATTAGATTCACCAGTAGGAGTGAGAAAAACATCACGGGGTGGTGCGCATTGTATGGGTGTGTGTTACATTAGCTTCACTAGTAGGAGTGAGAAAAACATCACGGGGTGGTGCGCATTGTATGGGTGTGTGTTACATTCCATTCACTAGTAGGAGTGAGAAAAACATCACGGGGTGGTGTGCATTGTATGGGTGTGTGTTACATTACATTCACTAGTAGGAGTGAGAAAAACATCACGGGGTGGTGCGCATTGTATGAGTGTGTGTTACATTAGATTCACTAGTAGGAGTGAGAAAAACATCACGGGGTGGTGCGCATTGTATGGGTGTGTGTTACATTACATTCACTAGTAGGAGTGAGAAAAACATCACGGGGTGGTGCGCATTGTATGGGTGTTTGTTACATTAGATTCACTAGTAGGAGTGAGGAAATCATCACGGGGTGGTGCGCATTGTATGGGTGTGTGTTACATTACATTCACAAGTAGGAGTGAGAAAAACATCACGGGGTGGTGCGCATTGTATGGGTGTGTGTTACATTACATTCACTAGTAGGAGTGAGGAAAACATCACGGGGTGGTGCGCATTGTATGGGTGTGTGTTACATTAGGTTCACTAGTAGGAGTGAGAAAAACATCACGGGGTGGTGCGATTTGTATGGGTGTGTGTTACATTAGATTCACTAGTAGGAGTGAGAAAAACATCACGGGGTGGTGCGCATTGTATGGGTGTGTGTTACATTACATTCACTAGTAGGAGTGAGAAAAACATCACGGGATGGTGCGCATTGTATGGGTGTGTGTTACATTACATTCACTAGTAGGAGTGAGAAAAACATCACGGGGTGGTGCGCATTGTATGGGTGTGTGTTACATTACATTCACTAGTAGGAGTGAAAAAAACATCACGGGGTGGTGCGCATTGTATGGGTGTGTGTTACATTACATTCACTAGTAGGAGTGAGAAAAACATCACGGGGTGGTGCGCATTGTATGGGTGTGTGTTACATTACATTCACTAGTAGGAGTGAGAAAAACATCACGGGGTGGTGCGCATTGTATGGGTGTGTGTTACATTACATTCACTAGTAGGAGTGAGAAAATCATCACGGGGTGTTGCGCATTGTATGGGTGTGTGTTACATTACATTCACTAGTAGGAGTGAGAAAAACATCACGGGGTGGTGCGCATTGTATGGGTGTGTGTTACATTACATTCACTAGTAGGAGTGAGAAAAACATCACGGGGTGGTGCGCATTGTATGGGTGTGTGTTACATTACATTCACTAGTAGGAGTGAGAAAAACATCACGGGGTGGTGCGCATTGTATGGGTGTGTGTTACATTACATTCACTAGTAGGAGTGAGAAAAACATCACGGGGTGGTGCGCATTGTATGGGTGTGTGTTACATTACATTCACTAGTAGGAGTGAGAAAAACATCACGGGGTGGTGCGCATTGTATGGGTGTGTGTTACATTACATTCACTCGTAGGAGTGAGAAAAACATCACGGGGTGGTGCGCATTGAATGGGTGTGTGTTACATTACATTCACTAGTAGGAGTGAGAAAAACATCACGGGGTGGTGCGCATTGTATGGGTGTGTGTTACATTACATTCACTCGTAGGAGTGAGAAAAACATCACGGGGTGGTGCGCATTGTATGGGTGTGTATTACATTACATTCACTAGTAGGAGTGAGAAAAACATCACGGGGTGGTGCGCATTGTATGGGTGTGTGTTACATTAGATTGACTAGTAGGAGTGAGAAAATCATCACGGGGTGGTGCGCATTGTATGGGTGTGTGTTATATTACATTCACTAGTAGGAGTGAGAAAAACATCACGGGGTGGTGCGCATTGTATGGGTGTGTGTTACATTACATTCACTAGTAGGAGTGAGAAAAACATCACGGGGTGGTGCGCATTGTATGGGTGTGTGTTACATTACATTCACTAGTAGGAGTGAGAAAAACATCACGGGGTGGTGCGCATTGTATGGGTGTGTGTTACATTACATTCACTAGTAGGTGTGAGAAAAACATCAAGGGGTGGTGCGCATTGTATGGGTGTGTGTTACATTACATTCACTAGTAGGAGTGAGAAAAACATCACGGGGTGGTGCGCATTGTATGGGTGTGTGTTACATTACATTCACTAGTAGGAGTGAGAAAAACATCACGGGGTGGTGCGCATTGTATGGGTGTGTGTTACATTACATTCACTAGTAGGAGTGAGAAAAACATCACGGGGTGGTGCGCATTGTATGGGTGTGTGTTACATTACATTTACTCGTAGGCGTGAGAAAAACATCACGGGGTGGTGCGCATTGTATGGGTGTGTGTTACATTACATTCACTAGTAGGAGTGAGAAAAACATCACGGGGTGGTGCGCATTGTATGGGTGTGTGTTACATTACATTCACTAGTAGGAGTGAGAAAAACATCACGGGGTGGTGCGCATTGTATGGGTGTGTGTTACATTACATTCACTAGTAGGAGTGAGAAAAACATCACGGGGTGGTGCGCATTGTATGGGTGTGTGTTACATTACATTCACTAGTAGGAGTGAGAAAAACATCACGGGGTGGTGCGCATTGTATGGGTGTGTGTTACATTACATTCACTAGTAGGAGTGAGAAAAACATCACGGGGTGGTGCGCATTGTATGGGTGTGTGTTACATTACATTCACTAGTAGGAGTGAGAAAATCATCACGGGGTGGTGCGCATTGTATGGGTGTGTGTTACATTACATTCACTAGTAGGAGTGAGAAAAACATCACGGGGTGGTGCGCACTGTATGGGTGTGTGTTACATTACATTCACTAGTAGGAGTGAGAAAAACATCACGGGGTGGTGCGCATTGTATGGGTGTGTGTTACATTACATTCACTAGTAGGAGTGAGAAAAACATCACGGGGTGGTGCGCATTGTATGGGTGTGTGTTACATTACATTCACTAGTAGGAGTGAGAAAAACATCAAGGGGTGGTGCGCATTGTATGGGTGTGTGTTACATTACATTCACTAGTAGGAGTGAGAAAAACATCACGGGGTGGTGCGCATTGTATGGGTGTGTGTTACATTACATTCACTCGTAGGAGTGAGAAAAACATCACGGGGTGGTGCGCATTGAATGGGTGTGTGTTACATTACATTCACTAGTAGGAGTGAGAAAAACATCACGGGGTGGTGCGCATTGTATGGGTGTGTGTTACATTACATTCACTCGTAGGAGTGAGAAAAACATCACGGGGTGGTGCGCATTGTATGGGTGTGTATTACATTACATTCACTAGTAGGAGTGAGAAAAACATCACGGGGTGGTGCGCATTGTATGGGTGTGTGTTACATTAGATTGAATAGTAGGAGTGAGAAAATCATCACGGGGTGGTGCGCATTGTATGGGTGTGTGTTATATTACATTCACTAGTAGGAGTGAGAAAAACATCACGGGGTGGTGCGCATTGTATGGGTGTGTGTTACATTACATTCACTCGTAGGAGTGAGAAAAACATCACGGGGTGGTGCGCATTGTATGGGTGTGTGTTACATTACATTCACTAGTAGGAGTGAGAAAAACATCACGGGGTGGTGCGCATTGTATGGGTGTGTGTTACATTACATTTACTCGTAGGCGTGAGAAAAACATCACGGGGTGGTGCACATTGTATGGGTGTGTGTTACATTACATTCACTAGTAGGAGTGAGAAAAACATCACGGGGTGGTGCGCATTGTATGGGTGTGTGTTACATTACATTCACTAGTAGGAGTGAGAAAAACATCACGGAGTGGTGCGCATTGTATGGGTGTGTGTTACATTACATTCAATACTAGGAGTGAGAAAAACATCAAGGGGTGGTGCGGATTGTATGGGTGTGTGTTACATTACATTCACTCGTAGGAGTGAGAAAAACATCACGGGGTGGTGCGCATTGTATGGCTGTGTGTTACATTACATTCACTAGTAGGAGTGAGAAAAACATCACGGGGTGGTGTGCATTGTATGGGTGTGTGTTACATTACATTCACTCGTAGGAGTGAGAAAAACATCACGGGGTGGTGCGCATTGTATGGGTGTGTGTTACATTACATTCAATAGTAGGAGTGAGAAAAACAGCACGGGGTGGTGCGCATTGTATGGGTGTGTGTTACATTACATTCACTCGTAGGAGTGAGAAAAACATCACGGGGTGGTGCGCATTGTATGGGTGTGTGTTACATTACATTCACTAGTAGGAGTGAGAAAAACATCACGGGGTGGTGCGCATTGTATGGGTGTGTGTTACATTACATTCACTAGTAGGAGTGAGAAAAACATCACGGGGTGGTGCGCATTGTATGGGTGTGTGTTACATTACATTCACTAGTAGGAGTGAGAAAAACATCAAGGGGTGGTGCGCATTGTATGGGTGTGTGTTACATTACATTCACTAGTAGGAGTGAGAAAAACATCACGGGGTGGTGCACATTGTATGGGTGTGTGTTACATTACATTCACTCGTAGGAGTGAGAAAAACATCACGGGGTGGTGTGCATTGTATGGGTGTGTGTTACATTACATTCACTAGTAGGAGTGAGAAAAACATCACGGGGTGGTGCGCATTGTATGAGTGTGTGTTACATTAGATTCACAAGTAGGAGTGAGAAAAACATCACGGGGTGGTGCGCATTGTATGGGTGTGTGTTACATTACATTCACTAGTAGGAGTGAGGAAAACATCACGGGGTGGTGCGCATTGTATGGGTGTGTGTTACATTACATTCACTAGCAGGAGTGAGAAAAACATCACGGGGTGGTGCGCATTGTATGGGTGTGTGTTACATTACATTCACTAGTAGGAGTGAGAAAAACATCACGGGGTGGTGCGCATTGTATGAGTGTGTGTTACATTAGATTCACTAGTAGGAGTGAGAAAAACATCACGGGGTGGTGCGCATTGTATGAGTGTGTGTTACATTAGATTCACTAGTAGGAGTGAGAAAAACATCACGGGGTGGTGCGCATTGTATGGGTGTGTGTTACATTACATTCACTAGTAGGAGTGAGAAAAACATCACGGGGTGGTGCGCATTGTATGGGTGTTTGTTACATTAGATTCACTAGTAGGAGTGAGGAAATCATCACGGGGTGGTGCGCATTGTATGGGTGTGTGTTACATTACATTCACAAGTAGGAGTGAGAAAAACATCACGGGGTGGTGCGCATTGTATGGGTGTGTGTTACATTACATTCACTAGTAGGAGTGAGGAAAACATCACGGGGTGGTGCGCATTGTATGGGTGTGTGTTACATTAGGTTCACTAGTAGGAGTGAGAAAAACATCACGGGGTGGTGCGATTTGTATGGGTGTGTGTTACATTAGATTCACTAGTAGGAGTGAGAAAAACATCACGGGGTGGTGCGCATTGTATGGGTGTGTGTTACATTACATTCACTAGTAGGAGTGAGAAAAACATCACGGGATGGTGCGCATTGTATGGGTGTGTGTTACATTACATTCACTAGTAGGAGTGAGAAAAACATCACGGGGTGGTGCGCATTGTATGGGTGTGTGTTACATTACATTCACTAGTAGGAGTGAAAAAAACATCACGGGGTGGTGCGCATTGTATGGGTGTGTGTTACATTACATTCACTAGTAGGAGTGAGAAAAACATCACGGGGTGGTGCGCATTGTATGGGTGTGTGTTACATTACATTCACTAGTAGGAGTGAGAAAAACATCACGGGGTGGTGCGCATTGTATGGGTGTGTGTTACATTACATTCACTAGTAGGAGTGAGAAAATCATCACGGGGTGTTGCGCATTGTATGGGTGTGTGTTACATTACATTCACTAGTAGGAGTGAGAAAAACATCACGGGGTGGTGCGCATTGTATGGGTGTGTGTTACATTACATTCACTAGTAGGAGTGAGAAAAACATCACGGGGTGGTGCGCATTGTATGGGTGTGTGTTACATTACATTCACTAGTAGGAGTGAGAAAAACATCACGGGGTGGTGCGCATTGTATGGGTGTGTGTTACATTACATTCACTAGTAGGAGTGAGAAAAACATCACGGGGTGGTGCGCATTGTATGGGTGTGTGTTACATTACATTCACTAGTAGGAGTGAGAAAAACATCACGGGGTGGTGCGCATTGTATGGGTGTGTGTTACATTACATTCACTCGTAGGAGTGAGAAAAACATCACGGGGTGGTGCGCATTGAATGGGTGTGTGTTACATTACATTCACTAGTAGGAGTGAGAAAAACATCACGGGGTGGTGCGCATTGTATGGGTGTGTGTTACATTACATTCACTCGTAGGAGTGAGAAAAACATCACGGGGTGGTGCGCATTGTATGGGTGTGTATTACATTACATTCACTAGTAGGAGTGAGAAAAACATCACGGGGTGGTGCGCATTGTATGGGTGTGTGTTACATTAGATTGACTAGTAGGAGTGAGAAAATCATCACGGGGTGGTGCGCATTGTATGGGTGTGTGTTATATTACATTCACTAGTAGGAGTGAGAAAAACATCACGGGGTGGTGCGCATTGTATGGGTGTGTGTTACATTACATTCACTAGTAGGAGTGAGAAAAACATCACGGGGTGGTGCGCATTGTATGGGTGTGTGTTACATTACATTCACTAGTAGGAGTGAGAAAAACATCACGGGGTGGTGCGCATTGTATGGGTGTGTGTTACATTACATTCACTAGTAGGTGTGAGAAAAACATCAAGGGGTGGTGCGCATTGTATGGGTGTGTGTTACATTACATTCACTAGTAGGAGTGAGAAAAACATCACGGGGTGGTGCGCATTGTATGGGTGTGTGTTACATTACATTCACTAGTAGGAGTGAGAAAAACATCACGGGGTGGTGCGCATTGTATGGGTGTGTGTTACATTACATTCACTAGTAGGAGTGAGAAAAACATCACGGGGTGGTGCGCATTGTATGGGTGTGTGTTACATTACATTTACTCGTAGGCGTGAGAAAAACATCACGGGGTGGTGCGCATTGTATGGGTGTGTGTTACATTACATTCACTAGTAGGAGTGAGAAAAACATCACGGGGTGGTGCGCATTGTATGGGTGTGTGTTACATTACATTCACTAGTAGGAGTGAGAAAAACATCACGGGGTGGTGCGCATTGTATGGGTGTGTGTTACATTACATTCACTAGTAGGAGTGAGAAAAACATCACGGGGTGGTGCGCATTGTATGGGTGTGTGTTACATTACATTCACTAGTAGGAGTGAGAAAAACATCACGGGGTGGTGCGCATTGTATGGGTGTGTGTTACATTACATTCACTAGTAGGAGTGAGAAAAACATCACGGGGTGGTGCGCATTGTATGGGTGTGTGTTACATTACATTCACTAGTAGGAGTGAGAAAATCATCACGGGGTGGTGCGCATTGTATGGGTGTGTGTTACATTACATTCACTAGTAGGAGTGAGAAAAACATCACGGGGTGGTGCGCACTGTATGGGTGTGTGTTACATTACATTCACTAGTAGGAGTGAGAAAAACATCACGGGGTGGTGCGCATTGTATGGGTGTGTGTTACATTACATTCACTAGTAGGAGTGAGAAAAACATCACGGGGTGGTGCGCATTGTATGGGTGTGTGTTACATTACATTCACTAGTAGGAGTGAGAAAAACATCAAGGGGTGGTGCGCATTGTATGGGTGTGTGTTACATTACATTCACTAGTAGGAGTGAGAAAAACATCACGGGGTGGTGCGCATTGTATGGGTGTGTGTTACATTACATTCACTCGTAGGAGTGAGAAAAACATCACGGGGTGGTGCGCATTGAATGGGTGTGTGTTACATTACATTCACTAGTAGGAGTGAGAAAAACATCACGGGGTGGTGCGCATTGTATGGGTGTGTGTTACATTACATTCACTCGTAGGAGTGAGAAAAACATCACGGGGTGGTGCGCATTGTATGGGTGTGTATTACATTACATTCACTAGTAGGAGTGAGAAAAACATCACGGGGTGGTGCGCATTGTATGGGTGTGTGTTACATTAGATTGAATAGTAGGAGTGAGAAAATCATCACGGGGTGGTGCGCATTGTATGGGTGTGTGTTATATTACATTCACTAGTAGGAGTGAGAAAAACATCACGGGGTGGTGCGCATTGTATGGGTGTGTGTTACATTACATTCACTCGTAGGAGTGAGAAAAACATCACGGGGTGGTGCGCATTGTATGGGTGTGTGTTACATTACATTCACTAGTAGGAGTGAGAAAAACATCACGGGGTGGTGCGCATTGTATGGGTGTGTGTTACATTACATTTACTCGTAGGCGTGAGAAAAACATCACGGGGTGGTGCACATTGTATGGGTGTGTGTTACATTACATTCACTAGTAGGAGTGAGAAAAACATCACGGGGTGGTGCGCATTGTATGGGTGTGTGTTACATTACATTCACTAGTAGGAGTGAGAAAAACATCACGGAGTGGTGCGCATTGTATGGGTGTGTGTTACATTACATTCAATACTAGGAGTGAGAAAAACATCAAGGGGTGGTGCGGATTGTATGGGTGTGTGTTACATTACATTCACTCGTAGGAGTGAGAAAAACATCACGGGGTGGTGCGCATTGTATGGCTGTGTGTTACATTACATTCACTAGTAGGAGTGAGAAAAACATCACGGGGTGGTGTGCATTGTATGGGTGTGTGTTACATTACATTCACTCGTAGGAGTGAGAAAAACATCACGGGGTGGTGCGCATTGTATGGGTGTGTGTTACATTACATTCAATAGTAGGAGTGAGAAAAACAGCACGGGGTGGTGCGCATTGTATGGGTGTGTGTTACATTACATTCACTCGTAGGAGTGAGAAAAACATCACGGGGTGGTGCGCATTGTATGGGTGTGTGTTACATTACATTCACTAGTAGGAGTGAGAAAAACATCACGGGGTGGTGCGCATTGTATGGGTGTGTGTTACATTACATTCACTAGTAGGAGTGAGAAAAACATCACGGGGTGGTGCGCATTGTATGGGTGTGTGTTACATTACATTCACTAGTAGGAGTGAGAAAAACATCAAGGGGTGGTGCGCATTGTATGGGTGTGTGTTACATTACATTCACTAGTAGGAGTGAGAAAAACATCACGGGGTGGTGCACATTGTATGGGTGTGTGTTACATTACATTCACTCGTAGGAGTGAGAAAAACATCACGGGGTGGTGCGCATTGAATGGGTGTGTGTTACATTACATTCACTAGTAGGAGTGAGAAAAACATCACGGGGTGGTGCGCATTGTATGGGTGTGTGTTACATTACATTCACTCGTAGGAGTGAGAAAAACATCACGGGGTGGTGCGCATTGTATGGGTGTGTATTACATTACATTCACTAGTAGGAGTGAGAAAAACATCACGGGGTGGTGCGCATTGTATGGGTGTGTGTTACATTAGATTGACTAGTAGGAGTGAGAAAATCATCACGGGGTGGTGCGCATTGTATGGGTGTGTGTTATATTACATTCACTAGTAGGAGTGAGAAAAACATCACGGGGTGGTGCGCATTGTATGGGTGTGTGTTACATTACATTCACTAGTAGGAGTGAGAAAAACATCACGGGGTGGTGCGCATTGTATGGGTGTGTGTTACATTACATTCACTAGTAGGAGTGAGAAAAACATCACGGGGTGGTGCGCATTGTATGGGTGTGTGTTACATTACATTCACTAGTAGGAGTGAGAAAAACATCAAGGGGTGGTGCGCATTGTATGGGTGTGTGTTACATTACATTCACTAGTAGGAGTGAGAAAAACATCACGGGGTGGTGCGCATTGTATGGGTGTGTGTTACATTACATTCACTAGTAGGAGTGAGAAAAACATCACGGGGTGGTGCGCATTGTATGGGTGTGTGTTACATTACATTCACTAGTAGGAGTGAGAAAAACATCACGGGGTGGTGCGCATTGTATGGGTGTGTGTTACATTAGATTGACTAGTAGGAGTGAGAAAATCATCACGGGGTGGTGCGCATTGTATGGGTGTGTGTTATATTACATTCACTAGTAGGAGTGAGAAAAACATCACGGTGTGGTGCGCATTGTATGGGTGTGTGTTACATTACATTCACTCGTAGGAGTGAGAAAAACATCACGGGGTGGTGCGCATTGTATGGGTGTGTGTTACATTACATTCACTAGTAGGAGTGAGAAAAACATCACGGGGTGGTGCGCATTGTATGGGTGTGTGTTACATTACATTTACTCGTAGGCGTGAGAAAAACATCACGGGGTGGTGCACATTGTATGGGTGTGTGTTACATTACATTCACTAGTAGGAGTGAGAAAAACATCACGGGGTGGTGCGCATTGTATGGGTGTGTGTTACATTACATTCACTAGTAGGAGTGAGAAAAACATCACGGAGTGGTGCGCATTGTATGGGTGTGTGTTACATTACATTCAATACTAGGAGTGAGAAAAACAGCACGGGGTGGTGCGGATTGTATGGGTGTGTGTTACATTACATTCACTCGTAGGAGTGAGAAAAACATCACGGGGTGGTGCGCATTGTATGGCTGTGTGTTACATTACATTCACTAGTAGGAGTGAGAAAAACATCACGGGGTGGTGTGCATTGTATGGGTGTGTGTTACATTACATTCACTCGTAGGAGTGAGAAAAACATCACGGGGTGGTGCGCATTGTATGGGTGTGTGTTACATTACATTCAATAGTAGGAGTGAGAAAAACAGCACGGGGTGGTGCGCATTGTATGGGTGTGTGTTACATTACATTCACTCGTAGGAGTGAGAAAAACATCACGGGGTGGTGCGCATTGTATGGGTGTGTGTTACATTACATTCACTAGTAGGAGTGAGAAAAACATCACGGGGTGGTGCGCATTGTATGGGTGTGTGTTACATTACATTCACTAGTAGGAGTGAGAAAAACATCAAGGGGTGGTGCGCATTGTATGGGTGTGTGTTACATTACATTCACTAGTAGGAGTGAGAAAAACATCACGGGGTGGTGCGCATTGTATGGGTGTGTGTTACATTACATTCACTCGTAGGAGTGAGAAAAACATCACGGGGTGGTGCGCATTGAATGGGTGTGTGTTACATTACATTCACTAGTAGGAGTGAGAAAAACATCACGGGGTGGTGCGCATTGTATGGGTGTGTGTTACATTACATTCACTCGTAGGAGTGAGAAAAACATCACGGGGTGGTGCGCATTGTATGGGTGTGTATTACATTACATTCACTAGTAGGAGTGAGAAAAACATCACGGGGTGGTGCGCATTGTATGGGTGTGTGTTACATTAGATTGACTAGTAGGAGTGAGAAAATCATCACGGGGTGGTGCGCATTGTATGGGTGTGTGTTATATTACATTCACTAGTAGGAGTGAGAAAAACATCACGGGGTGGTGCGCATTGTATGGGTGTGTGTTACATTACATTCACTAGTAGGAGTGAGAAAAACATCACGGGGTGGTGCGCATTGTATGGGTGTGTGTTACATTACATTCACTAGTAGGAGTGAGAAAAACATCACGGGGTGGTGCGCATTGTATGGGTGTGTGTTACATTACATTCACTAGTAGGAGTGAGAAAAACATCAAGGGGTGGTGCGCATTGAATGGGTGTGTGTTACATTACATTCACTAGTAGGAGTGAGAAAAACATCACGGGGTGGTGCGCATTGTATGGGTGTGTGTTACATTACATTCACTAGTAGGAGTGAGAAAAACATCACGGGGTGGTGCGCATTGTATGGGTGTGTGTTACATTACATTCACTAGTAGGAGTGAGAAAAACATCACGGGGTGGTGCGCATTGTATGGGTGTGTGTTACATTACATTTACTCGTAGGCGTGAGAAAAACATCACGGGGTGGTGCACATTGTATGGGTGTGTGTTACATTACATTCACTAGTAGGAGTGAGAAAAACATCACGGGGTGGTGCGCATTGTATGGGTGTGTGTTACATTACATTCACTAGTAGGAGTGAGAAAAACATCACGGGGTGGTGCGCATTGTATGGGTGTGTGTTACATTACATTCACTAGTAGGAGTGAAAAAAACATCACGGGGTGGTGCGCATTGTATGGGTGTGTGTTACATTACATTCACTAGTAGGAGTGAGAAAAACATCACGGGGTGGTGCGCATTGTATGGGTGTGTGTTACATTACATTCACTAGTAGGAGTGAGAAAAACATCACGGGGTGGTGCGCATTGTATGGGTGTGTGTTACATTACATTCACTAGTAGGAGTGAGAAAAACATCACGGGGTGGTGCGCATTGTATGGGTGTGTGTTACATTACATTCACTAGTAGGAGTGAGAAAATCATCACGGGGTGGTGCGCATTGTATGGGTGTGTGTTACATTACATTCACTAGTAGGAGTGAGAAAAACATCACGGGGTGGTGCGCACTGTATGGGTGTGTGTTACATTACATTCACTAGTAGGAGTGAGAAAAACATCACGGGGTGGTGCGCATTGTATGGGTGTGTGTTACATTACATTCACTAGTAGGAGTGAGAAAAACATCACGGGGTGGTGCGCATTGTATGGGTGTGTGTTACATTACATTCACTAGTAGGAGTGAGAAAAACATCAAGGGGTGGTGCGCATTGTATGGGTGTGTGTTACATTACATTCACTAGTAGGAGTGAGAAAAACATCACGGGGTGGTGCGCATTGTATGGGTGTGTGTTACATTACATTCACTCGTAGGAGTGAGAAAAACATCACGGGGTGGTGCGCATTGAATGGGTGTGTGTTACATTACATTCACTAGTAGGAGTGAGAAAAACATCACGGGGTGGTGCGCATTGTATGGGTGTGTGTTACATTACATTCACTCGTAGGAGTGAGAAAAACATCACGGGGTGGTGCGCATTGTATGGGTGTGTGTTACATTACATTCACTAGTAGGAGTGAGAAAAACATCACGGGGTGGTGCGCATTGTATGGGTGTGTGTTACATTAGATTGACTAGTAGGAGTGAGAAAATCATCACGGGGTGGTGCGCATTGTATGGGTGTGTGTTATATTACATTCACTAGTAGGAGTGAGAAAAACATCACGGGGTGGTGCGCATTGTATGGGTGTGTGTTACATTACATTCACTCGTAGGAGTGAGAAAAACATCACGGGGTGGTGCGCATTGTATGGGTGTGTGTTACATTACATTCACTAGTAGGAGTGAGAAAAACATCACGGGGTGGTGCGCATTGTATGGGTGTGTGTTACATTACATTTACTCGTAGGCGTGAGAAAAACATCACGGGGTGGTGCACATTGTATGGGTGTGTGTTACATTACATTCACTAGTAGGAGTGAGAAAAACATCACGGGGTGGTGCGCATTGTATGGGTGTGTGTTACATTACATTCACTAGTAGGAGTGAGAAAAACATCACGGAGTGGTGCGCATTGTATGGGTGTGTGTTACATTACATTCAATACTAGGAGTGAGAAAAACAGCACGGGGTGGTGCGGATTGTATGGGTGTGTGTTACATTACATTCACTCGTAGGAGTGAGAAAAACATCACGGGGTGGTGCGCATTGTATGGCTGTGTGTTACATTACATTCACTAGTAGGAGTGAGAAAAACATCACGGGGTGGTGTGCATTGTATGGGTGTGTGTTACATTACATTCACTCGTAGGAGTGAGAAAAACATCACGGGGTGGTGCGCATTGTATGGGTGTGTGTTACATTACATTCAATAGTAGGAGTGAGAAAAACAGCACGGTGTGGTGCGCATTGTATGGGTGTGTGTTACATTACATTCACTAGTAGGAGTGAGAAAAACATCATGGGGTGGTGCGCATTGTATGGGTGTGTGTTACATTACATTCACTAGTAGGAGTGAGAAAAACATCACGGGGTGGTGCGCATTGTATGGGTGTGGGTTACATTAGATTCACTAGTAGGAGTGAGAAAAACATCACGGGGTGGTGCGCATTGTATGGGTGTGTGTTACATTACATTCACTAGTAGGAGTGAGAAAAACATCACGGGGTGGTGCGCATTGTATGGGTGTTTGTTACATTAGATTCCCTAGTAGGAGTGAGAAAAACATCACGGGGTGGTGCGCATTGTATGGGTGTGTGTTACATTACATTCACTAGTAGGAGTGAGAAAAACATCACGCTGTGGTGCGCATTGTATGGGTGTGTGTTACATTAGATTCACTAGTAGGAGTGAGAAAAACATCACGGGGTGGTGCGCATTGTATGGGTGTGTGTTACATTACATTCACTCGTAGGAGTGAGAAAAACATCACGGGGTGGTGCGCATTGAATGGGTGTGTGTTACATTACATTCACTAGTAGGAGTGAGAAAAACATCACGGGGTGGTGCGCATTGTATGGGTGTGTGTTACATTACATTCACTCGTAGGAGTGAGAAAAACATCACGGGGTGGTGCGCATTGTATGGGTGTGTATTACATTACATTCACTAGTAGGAGTGAGAAAAACATCACGGGGTGGTGCGCATTGTATGGGTGTGTGTTACATTAGATTGACTAGTAGGAGTGAGAAAATCATCACGGGGTGGTGCGCATTGTATGGGTGTGTGTTATATTACATTCACTAGTAGGAGTGAGAAAAACATCACGGGGTGGTGCGCATTGTATGGGTGTGTGTTACATTACATTCATTAGTAGGAGTGAGAAAAACATCACGGGGTGGTGCGCATTGTATGGGTGTGTGTTACATTACATTCACTAGTAGGAGTGAGAAAAACATCACGGGGTGGTGCGCATTGTATGGCTGTGTGTTACATTACATTCACTAGTAGGAGTGAGAAAAACATCAAGGGGTGGTGCGCATTGTATGGGTGTGTGTTACATTACATTCACTAGTAGGAGTGAGAAAAACATCACGGGGTGGTGCGCATTGTATGGGTGTGTGTTACATTACATTCACTCGTAGGAGTGAGAAAAACATCACGGGGTGGTGCGCATTGTATGGGTGTGTGTTACATTACATTCACTAGTAGGAGTGAGAAAAACATCACGGGGTGGTGCGCATTGTATGGGTGTGTGTTACATTACATTTACTCGTAGGCGTGAGAAAAACATCACGGGGTGGTGCACATTGTATGGGTGTGTGTTACATTACATTCACTAGTAGGAGTGAGAAAAACATCACGGGGTGGTGCGCATTGTATGGGTGTGTGTTACATTACATTCACTAGTAGGAGTGAGAAAAACATCACGGAGTGGTGCGCATTGTATGGGTGTGTGTTACATTACATTCAATACTAGGAGTGAGAAAAACAGCACGGGGTGGTGCGGATTGTATGGGTGTGTGTTACATTACATTCACTCGTAGGAGTGAGAAAAACATCACGGGGTGGTGCGCATTGTATGGCTGTGTGTTACATTACATTCACTAGTAGGAGTGAGAAAAACATCACGGGGTGGTGTGCATTGTATGGGTGTGTGTTACATTACATTCACTCGTAGGAGTGAGAAAAACATCACGGGGTGGTGCGCATTGTATGGGTGTGTGTTATATTACATTCAATAGTAGGAGTGAGAAAAACAGCACGGGGTGGTGCGCATTGTATGGGTGTGTGTTACATTACATTCACTAGTAGGAGTGAGAAAAACATCATGGGGTGGTGCGCATTGTATGGGTGTGTGTTACATTACATTCACTAGTAGGAGTGAGAAAAACATCACGGGGTGGTGCGCATTGTATGGGTGTGGGTTACATTAGATTCACTAGTAGGAGTGAGAAAAACATCACGGGGTGGTGCGCATTGTATGGGTGTGTGTTACATTACATTCACTAGTAGGAGTGAGAAAAACATCACGGGGTGGTGCGCATTGTATGGGTGTTTTTTACATTAGATTCCCTAGTAGGAGTGAGAAAAACATCACGGGGTGGTGCGCATTGTATGGGTGTGTGTTACATTACATTCACTAGTAGGAGTGAGAAAAACATCACGCTGTGGTGCGCATTGTATGGGTGTGTGTTACATTAGATTCACTAGTAGGAGTGAGAAAAACATCACGGGGTGGTGCGCATAGTATGGGTGTGTGTTACATTACATTCACTAGTAGGAGTGAGAAAAACATCACGGGGTGGTGCGCATTGTATGGGTGTGTGTTACATTACATTCAATAGTAGGAGTGAGAAAAACATCACGGGGTGGTGCGCATTGTATGGGTGTGTGTTACATTACATTCACTAGCAGGAGTGAGAAAAATATCACGGGGTGGTGCGCATTGTATGGGTGTGTGTTGCATTAGATTCACTAGTAGGAGTGAGAAAAACATCACGGGGTGGTGCGCATTGTATGGGTGTTTGTTACATTACATTCACTAGTAGGAGTGAGAAAAACATCACGGGGTGGTGCGCATTGTATGGGTGTGTGTTACATTAGATTCACTAGTAGGAGTGAGAAAAACATCACGGGGTGGTGCGCATTGTATGGGTGTGTGTTACATTACATTCACTAGTAGGAGTGAGAAAAACATCACGGGGTGGTGCGCATTGTATGGGTGTTTGTTACATTAGATTCCCTAGTAGGAGTGAGAAAATCATCACGGGGTGATGCGCATTGTATTGGTGTTTGTTACATTAGATTCACTAGTAGGAGTGAGAAAATCATCACGGGGTGGTGCGCATTGTATGGGTGTGTGTTACATTACATTCACAAGTAGGAGTGAGAAAAACATCACGGGGTGGTGCGCATTGTATGGGTGTGTGTTACATTAGGTTCACTAGTAGGAGTGAGAAAAACATCACGGGGTGGTGCGCATTGTATGGGTGTGTGTTACATTAGGTTCACTAGTAGGAGTGAGAAAAACATCACGGGGAGGTGCGCATTGTATGGGTGTGGGTTACATTACATTCACTAGTAGGAGTGAGAAAAACATCACGGGGTGGTGCGCATTGTATGGGTGTGTGTTACATTACATTCACAAGTAGGAGTGAGAAAAACATCACGGGGTGGTGCGCATTGTATGGGTGTGTGTTACATTACATTCACTAGTAGGAGTGAGAAAAACAACACGGTGTGGTGCGCATTGTATGGGTGTGTGTTACATTCCATGCACTAGTAGGAGTGAGAAAAACAGCACGGGGTGGTGCGCATTGTATGGGTGTGTGTTACATTACATTCACTAGTAGGAGTGAGAAAAACATCACGGGGTGGTGCGCATTGTATGGGTGTGTGTTACATTAGATTCACTAGTAGGAGTGAGAAAAACATCACGGGTGGTGCGCATTGTATGGGTGTGTGTTACATTACATTCACTAGTAGGAGTGAGAAAAACATCACGGGGTGGTGCGCATTGTATGGGTGTGTGTTACATTACATTCACTCGTAGGAGTGAGAAAAACATCACGGGGTGGTGCGCATTGTATGGGTGTGTGTTACATTACATTCACTAGTAGGAGTGAGAAAAACATCACGAGGTGGTGCGCATTGTATGGGTGTGTGTTACATTACATTCACTCGTAGGAGTGAGAAAAACATCACGGGGTGGTGCGCATTGTATGGGTGTGTGTTACATTACATTCACTAGTAGGAGTGAGAAAAACATCACGGGGTGGTGTGCATTGTATGGGTGTGTGTTACATTACATTCACTAGTAGGAGTGAGAAAAACATCACGGAGTGGTGCGCATTGTATGGGTGTGTGTTACATTACATTCAATACTAGGAGTGAGAACAACAGCACGGGGTTGTGCGGATTGTATGGGTGTGTGTTACATTACATTCACTCGTAGGAGTGAGAAAAACAGCACGGGGTGGTGCGGATTGTATGGGTGTGTGTTACATTACATTCACTAGTAGGAGTGAGAAAAACATCACGGGGTGGTGCGCATTGTATGGGTGTGTGTTACATTACATTCACTCGTAGGAGTGAGAAAAACATCACGGGGTGGTGCGCATTGTATGGGTGTGTGTTACATTACATTCACTCGTAGGAGTGAGAAAAACAGCACGGGGTGGTGCGCATTGTATGGGTGTGTGTTACATTACATTCACTAGTAGGAGTGAGAAAAACATCACGGGGTGGTGCGCATTGTATGGGTGTGTGTTATATTACATTCACTAGTAGGAGTGAGAAAAACATCACGGGGTGGTGCGCATTGTATGGGTGTGTGTTACATTACATTCACTAGTAGGAGTGAGAAAAACATCACGGGGTGGTGCGCATTGTATGGGTGTGGGTTACATTACATTCACTAGTAGGAGTGAGAAAAACATCACGGGGTGGTGCGCATTGTATGGGTGTTTGTTACATTAGATTCCCTAGTACGAGTGAGAAAAACATCACGGGGTGGTGCGCATTGTATGGGTGTGTGTTACATTACATTCACTAGTAGGAGTGAGAAAAACATCACGGGGTGGTGCGCATTGTATGGGTGTGTGTTACATTACATTCACTAGTAGGAGTGAGAAAAACATCACGGGGTGGTGCGCATTGTATGGGTGTGTGTTACATTACATTCACTAGTAGGAGTGAGAAAAACATCACGGGGTGGTGCGCATTGTATGGGTGTGTGTTACATTACATTCACTAGTAGGAGTGAGAAAAACATCACGGGGTGTTGCGCATTGTATGGGTGTGTGTTACATTACATTCACTAGCAGGAGTGAGAAAAACATCACGGGGTGGTGCGCATTGTATGGGTGTGTGTTACATTAGATTCACTAGTAGGAGTGAGAAATACATCACGGGGTGGTGCGCATTGTATGGGTGTGTGTTACATTACATTCACTAGTAGGAGTTAGAAAAACATCACGGGGTGATGCGCATTGTATGGGTGTGTGTTACATTACATTCACTAGTAGGAGTGAGAAAAACATCACGGGGTGGTGCGCATTGTATGGGTGTGTGTTACATTACATTCACTAGTAGGAGTGAGAAAAACATCACGGGGTGGTGCGCATTGTATGGGTGTTTGTTACATTAGATACACTAGTAGGAGTGAGAAAAACATCACGGGGTGGTGCGCATTGTATGGGTGTGTGTTACATTACATTCACTAGTAGGAGTGAGAAAAACATCACGGGGTGGTGCGCATTGTATGGGTGTTTGTTAAATTAGATTCACTAGTAGGAGTGAGAAAATCATCACGGGGTGGTGCGCATTGTATGGGTGTGTGTTACATTACATTCACTAGTAGGAGTGAGAAAAACATCACGGGGTGGTGCGCATTGTATGGGTGTGTGTTACATTAGATTCACCAGTAGGAGTGAGAAAAACATCACGGGGTGGTGCGCATTGTATGGGTGTGTGTTACATTAGCTTCACTAGTAGGAGTGAGAAAAACATCACGGGGTGGTGCGCATTGTATGGGTGTGTGTTACATTCCATTCACTAGTAGGAGTGAGAAAAACATCACGGGGTGGTGTGCATTGTATGGGTGTGTGTTACATTACATTCACTAGTAGGAGTGAGAAAAACATCACGGGGTGGTGCGCATTGTATGGGTGTGTGTTACATTAGATTCACTAGTAGGAGTGAGAAAAACATCACGGGGTGGTGCGCATTGTATGGGTGTGTGTTACATTACATTCACTAGTAGGAGTGAGAAAAACATCACGGGGTGGTGCGCATTGTATGGGTGTTTGTTACATTAGATTCACTAGTAGGAGTGAGGAAATCATCACGGGGTGGTGCGCATTGTATGGGTGTGTGTTACATTACATTCACAAGTAGGAGTGAGAAAAACATCACGGGGTGGTGCGCATTGTATGGGTGTGTGTTACATTACATTCACTAGTAGGAGTGAGGAAAACATCACGGGGTGGTGCGCATTGTATGGGTGTGTGTTACATTAGGTTCACTAGTAGGAGTGAGAAAAACATCACGGGGTGGTGCGAATTGTATGGGTGTGTGTTACATTAGATTCACTAGTAGGAGTGAGAAAAACATCACGGGGTGGTGCGCATTGTATGGGTGTGTGTTACATTACATTCACTAGTAGGAGTGAGAAAAACATCACGGGGTGGTGCGCATTGTATGGGTGTCTGTTACATTACATTCACTAGTAGGAGTGAGAAAAACATCACGGGGTGGTGCGCATTGTATGGGTGTGTGTTACATTACATTCACTAGTAGGAGTGAAAAAAACATCACGGGGTGGTGCGCATTGTATGGGTGTGTGTTACATTACATTCACTAGTAGGAGTGAGAAAAACATCACGGTGTGGTGCGCATTGTATGGGTGTGTGTTACATTACATTCACTAGTAGGAGTGAGAAAAACATCACGGGGTGGTGCGCATTGTATGGGTGTGTGTTACATTACATTCACTAGTAGGAGTGAGAAAATCATCACGGGGTGGTGCGCATTGTATGGGTGTGTGTTACATTACATTCACTAGTAGGAGTGAGAAAAACATCACGGGGTGGTGCGCATTGTATGGGTGTGTGTTACATTACATTCACTAGTAGGAGTGAGAAAAACATCACGGGGTGGTGCGCATTGTATGGGTGTGTGTTACATTACATTCACTAGTAGGAGTGAGAAAAACATCACGGGGTGGTGCGCATTGTACGGGTGTGTGTTACATTACATTCACTAGTAGGAGTGAGAAAAACATCAAGGGGTGGTGCGCATTGTATGGGTGTGTGTTACATTACATTCACTAGTAGGAGTGAGAAAAACATCACGGGGTGGTGCGCATTGTATGCGTGTGTGTTACATTACATTCACTCGTAGGAGTGAGAAAAACATCACGGGGTGGTGCGCATTGAATGGGTGTGTGTTACATTACATTCACTAGTAGGAGTGAGAAAAACATCACGGGGTGGTGCGCATTGTATGGGTGTGTGTTACATTACATTCACTCGTAGGAGTGAGAAAAACATCACGGGGTGGTGCGCATTGTATGGGTGTGTATTACATTACATTCACTAGTAGGAGTGAGAAAAACATCACGGGGTGGTGCGCATTGTATGGGTGTGTGTTACATTAGATTGACTAGTAGGAGTGAGAAAATCATCACGGGGTGGTGCGCATTGTATGGGTGTGTGTTATATTACATTCACTAGTAGGAGTGAGAAAAACATCACGGGGTGGTGCGCATTGTATGGGTGTGTGTCACATTACATTCACTAGTAGGAGTGAGAAAAACATCACGGGGTGGTGCGCATTGTATGGGTGTGTGTTACATTACATTCACTAGTAGGAGTGAGAAAAACATCACGGGGTGGTGCGCATTGTATGGGTGTGTGTTACATTACATTCACTAGTAGGAGTGAGAAAAACATCAAGGGGTGGTGCGCATTGTATGGGTGTGTGTTACATTACATTCACTAGTAGGAGTGAGAAAAACATCACGGGGTGGTGCGCATTGTATGGGTGTGTGTTACATTACATTCACTCGTAGGAGTGAGAAAAACATCACGGGGTGGTGCGCATTGTATGGGTGTGTGTTACATTACATTCACTAGTAGGAGTGAGAAAAACATCACGGGGTGGTGCGCATTGTATGGGTGTGTGTTACATTACATTTACTCGTAGGCGTGAGAAAAACATCACGGGGTGGTGCACATTGTATGGGTGTGTGTTACATTACATTCACTAGTAGGAGTGAGAAAAACATCACGGGTGGTGCGCATTGTATGGGTGTGTGTTACATTACATTCACTAGCAGGAGTGAGAAAAACATCACGGAGTGGTGCGCATTGTATGGGTGTGTGTTACATTACATTCAATACTAGGAGTGAGAAAAACAGCACGGGGTGGTGCGGATTGTATGGGTGTGTGTTACATTACATTCACTCGTAGGAGTGAGAAAAACATCACGGGGTGGTGCGCATTGTATGGGTGTGTGTTACATTACATTCACTAGTAGGAGTGAGAAAAACATCACGGGGTGGTGTGCATTGTATGGGTGTGTGTTACATTACATTCACTCGTAGGAGTGAGAAAAACATCACGGGGTGGTGCGCATTGTATGGGTGTTTGTTACATTACATTCAATAGTAGGAGTGAGAAAAACAGCACGGGGTGGTGCGCATTGTATGGGTGTGTGTTACATTACATTCACTAGTAGGAGTGAGAAAAACATCACGGGGTGGTGCGCATTGTATGGGTGTGTGTTACATTACATTCACTAGTAGGAGTGAGAAAAACATCACGGGGTGGTGCGCATTGTATGGGTGTGGGTTACATTAGATTCACTAGTAGGAGTGAGAAAAACATCACGGGGTGGTGCGCATTGTATGGGTGTGTGTTACATTACATTCACTAGTAGGAGTGAGAAAAACATCACGGGGTGGTGCGCATTGTATGGGTGTTTGTTACATTAGATTCCCTAGTAGGAGTGAGAAAAACATCACGGGGTGGTGCGCATTGTATGGGTGTGTGTTACATTACATTCACTAGTAGGAGTGAGAAAAACATCACGCTGTGGTGCGCATTGTATGGGTGTGTGTTACATTAGATTCACTAGTAGGAGTGAGAAAAACATCACGGGGTGGTGCGCATTGTATGGGTGTGTGTTACATTACATTCACTAGTAGGAGTGAGAAAAACATCACGGGGTGGTGCGCATTGTATGGGTGTGTGTTACATTACATTCAATAGTAGGAGTGAGAAAAACATCACGGGGTGGTGCGCATTGTATGGGTGTGTGTTACATTACATTCACTAGCAGGAGTGAGAAAAATATCACGGGGTGGTGCACATTGTATGGGTGTGTGTTGCATTAGATTCACTAGTAGGAGTGAGAAAAACATCACGGGGTGGTGCGCATTGTATGGGTGTTTGTTACATTACATTCACTAGTAGGAGTGAGAAAAACATCACGGGGTGGTGCGCATTGTATGGGTGTGTGTTACATTAGATTCACTAGTAGGAGTGAGAAAAACATCACGGGGTGGTGCGCATTGTATGGGTGTTTGTTACATTAGATTCACTAGTAGGAGTGAGAAAATCATCACGGGGTGGTGCGCATTGTATGGGTGTGTGTTACATTACATTCACTAGTAGGAGTGAGAAAAACATCACGTGGCGGTGCGCATTGTATGGGTGTGTGTTACATTACATTCAATAGTAGGAGTGAGAAAAACATCACGGGGTGGTGCGCATTGTATGGGTGTGTGTTACATTAGATTCACTAGTAGAAGTGAGAAAAACATCACGGGGTGGTGCGCATTGTATGGGTGTGTGTTACATTACATTCACTAGTAGGAGTGAGAAAAACATCACGGTGTGGTGCGCATTGTATGGGTGTGTGTTACATTCCATTCACTAGTAGGAGTGAGAAAAACATCACGGGGTGGTGCGCATTGTATGGGTGTGTGTTACATTACATTCACTAGTAGGAGTGAGAAAAACATCACGGGGTGGTGCGCATTGTATGGGTGTGTGTTACATTACATTCACTAGTAGGAGTGAGAAAAACATCACGGGGTGGTGCGCATTGTATGGGTGTTTGTTACATTAGATTCCCTAGTAGGAGTGAGAAAATCATCACGGGGTGGTGCGCATTGTATTGGTGTTTGTTACATTAGATTCACTAGTAGGAGTGAGAAAATCATCACGGGGTGGTGCGCATTGTATGGGTGTGTGTTACATTACATTCACAAGTAGGAGTGAGAAAAACATCACGGGGTGGTGCGCATTGTATGGGTGTGTGTTACATTAGGTTCACTAGTAGGAGTGAGAAAAACATCACGGGGAGGTGCGCATTGTATGGGTGTGGGTTACATTACATTCACTAGTAGGAGTGAGAAAAACATCACGGTGTGGTGCGCATTGTATGGGTGTGGGTTACATTACATTGACTAGTAGGAGTGAGAAAAACATCACGGGGTGGTGCGCATTGTATGGGTGTGTGTTACATTACATTGACTAGTAGGAGTGAGAAAAACATCACCGGGTGGTGCGCATTGTATGGGTGTGTGTTACATTACATTCACTAGTAGGAGTGAGAAAAACATCACGGGGTGGTGCGCATTGTATGGGTGTGTGTTACATTACATTCACTAGTAGGAGTGAGAAAAACATCACGGGGTGGTGCGCATTGTATGGGTGTGTGTTACATTACATTCACTAGTAGGAGTGAGAAAAACATCACGGGGTGGTGCGCATTGTATGGGTGTGTGTTACATTACATTCACTAGTAGGAGTGAGAAAAACATCACGGGGTGGTGCGCATTGTATGGGTGTGTGTTACATTACATTCACTAGTAGGAGTGAGAAAAAAATCACGGGGTGGTGCGCATTGTATGGGTGTGTGTTACATTACATTCACTAGTAGGAGTGAGAAAAACATCACGGGGTGGTGCGCATTGTATGGGTGTGTGTTACATTAGATTCACTAGTAGGAGTGAGAAAACATCACGGGGTGGTGCGCATTGTATGGGTGTGTGTTACATTACATTCACTAGTAGGAGTGAGAAAAACATCACGGGGTGGTGCCCATTGTATGGGTGTTTGTTACATTAGATTCACTAGTAGGAGTGAGAAAATCATCACGGGGTGGTGCGCATTGTATGGGTGTGTGTTACATTACATTCAATAGTAGGAGTGAGAAAAACATCACGGGGTGGTGCGCATTGTATGGGTGTGTGTTACATTACATTCAATAGTAGGAGTGAGAAAAACATCACGGGGTGGTGCGCATTGTATGGGTGTGTGTTACATTCCATTCACTAGTAGGAGTGAGAAAAACATCACGGGGTGGTGCGCATTGTATGGGTGTGTGTTACATTCCATTCACTAGTAGGAGTGAGAAAAACATCACGGGGTGGTGCGCATTGTATGGGTGTGTGTTACATTACATTCACTAGTAGGAGTGAGAAAAACATCACGGGGTGGTGCGCATTGTATGGGTGTGTGTTACATTACATTCAATAGTAGGAGTGAGAAAAACATCACGGGGTGGTGCGCATTGTATGGGTGTGTGTTACATTAGATTCACCAGTAGGAGTGAGAAAAACATCACGGGGTGGTGCGCATTGTATGGGTGTGTGTTACATTAGATTCACCAGTAGGAGTGAGAAAAACATAACGGGGTGGTGCGCATTGTATGGGTGTGTGTTACATTACATTCACTAGTAGGAGTGAGAAAAACATCACGGGGTGGTGCGCATTGTATGGGTGTGTGTTACATTACATTCACTAGTAGGAGTGAGAAAAACAACACGGTGTGGTGCGCATTGTTTGGGTGTGTGTTACATTCCATTCACTAGTAGGAGTGAGAAAAACATCACGGGGTGGTGCGCATTGTATGGGTGTGTGTTACATTACATTCACTAGTAGGAGTGAGAAAAACATCACGGGGTGGTGCGCATTGTATGGGTGTGTGTTACATTACATTCACTAGTAGGAGTGAGAAAAACATCACGGGGTGGTGCGCATTGTATGGGTGTGTGTTACATTACATTCACTAGTAGGAGTGAGAAAAACATCACGGGGTGGTGCGCATTGTATGGGTGTGTGTTACATTACATTCACTCGTAGGAGTGAGAAAAACATCACGGGGTGGTGCGCATTGTATGGGTGTGTGTTACATTACATTCACTAGTAGGAGTGAGAAAAACATCACGAGGTGGTGCGCATTGTATGGGTGTGTGTTACATTACATTCACTCGTAGGAGTGAGAAAAACATCACGGGGTGGTGCGCATTGTATGGGTGTGTGTTACATTACATTCACTAGTAGGAGTGAGAAAAACATCACGGGGTGGTGTGCATTGTATGGGTGTGTGTTACATTACATTCACTAGTAGGAGTGAGAAAAACATCACGGAGTGGTGCGCATTGTATGGGTGTGTGTTACATTACATTCAATACTAGGAGTGAGAACAACAGCACGGGGTGGTGCGGATTGTATGGGTGTGTGTTACATTACATTCACTCGTAGGAGTGAGAAAAACAGCACGGGGTGGTGCGGATTGTATGGGTGTGTGTTACATTACATTCACTAGTAGGAGTGAGAAAAACATCACGGGGTGGTGCGCATTGTATGGGTGTGTGTAACATTACATTCACTCGTAGGAGTGAGAAAAACATCACGGGGTGGTGCGCATTGTATGGGTGTGTGTTACATTACATTCACTCGTAGGAGTGAGAAAAACAGCACGGGGTGGTGCGCATTGTATGGGTGTGTGTTACATTACATTCACTAGTAGGAGTGAGAAAAACATCACGGGGTGGTGCGCATTGTATGGGTGTGTGTTACATTACATTCACTAGTAGGAGTGAGAAAAACATCACGGGGTGGTGCGCATTGTATGGGTGTGTGTTACATTACATTCACTAGTAGGAGTGAGAAAAACATCACGGGGTGGTGCGCATTGTATGGGTGTGGGTTACATTAGATTCACTAGGAGGAGTGAGAAAAACATCACGGGGTGGTGCGCATTGTATGGGTGTGTGTTACATTACATTCACTAGTAGGAGTGAGAAAAACATCACGGGGTGGTGCGCATTGTATGGGTGTTTGTTACATTAGATTCCCTAGTAGGAGTGAGAAAAACATCACGGGGTGGTGCGCATTGTATGGGTGTGTGTTACATTACATTCACTAGTAGGAGTGAGAAAAACATCACGGGGTGGTGCGCATTGTATGGGTGTGTGTTACATTACATTCACTAGTAGGAGTGAGAAAAACATCACGGGGTGGTGCGCATTGTATGGGTGTGTGTTACATTACATTCAATAGTAGGAGTGAGAAAAACATCACGGGGTGGTGCGCATTGTATGGGTGTGTGTTACATTACATTCACTAGCAGGAGTGAGAAAAATATCACGGGGTGGTGCGCATTGTATGGGTGTGTGTTACATTAGATTCACTAGTAGGAGTGAGAAAAACATCACGGGGTGGTGCGCATTGTATGGGTGTTTGTTACATTACATTCACTAGTAGGAGTGAGAAAAACATCACGGGGTGGTGCGCATTGTATGGGTGTGTGTTACATTACATTCACTAGTAGGAGTGAGAAAAACATCACGGGGTGGTGCGCATTGTATGGGTGTGTGTTACATTAGATTCCCTAGTAGGAGTGAGAAAATCATCACGGGGTGGTGCGCATTGTATGGGTGTTTGTTACATTAGATTCACTAGTAGGAGTGAGAAAATCATCACGGGGTGGTGTGCATTGTATGGGTGTGTGTTACATTAGATTCACAAGTAGGAGTGAGAAAAACATCACGGGGTGGTGCGCATTGTATGGGTGTGTGTTACATTACATTCACTAGTAGGAGTGAGAAAAACATCACGGGGTGGTGCGCATTGTATGGGTGTGTGTTACATTAGGTTCACTAGTAGGAGTGAGAAAAACATCACCGGGTGGTGCGCATTGTATGGGTGTGTGTTACATTAGATTCACTAGTAAGAGTGAGAAAAACATCACGGGGAGGTGCGCATTGTATGGGTGTGGGTTACATTAGATTCACTAGTAGGAGTGAGAAAAACATCACGGGGTGGTGCGCATTGTATGGGTGTGTGTTACATTACATTGACTAGTAGGAGTGAGAAAAACATCACGGGGTCGTGCGCATTGTATGGGTGTGTGTTACATTACATTCACTAGTAGGAGTGAGAAAAACATCACCGGGTGGTGCGCATTGTATGGGTGTGTGTTACATTACATTCACTAGTAGGAGTGAGAAAAACATCACGGGGTGGTGCGCATTGTATGGGTGTGTGTTACATTACATTCACTAGTAGGAGTGAGAAAAACATCACGGGGTGGTGCGCATTGTATGGGTGTGTGTTACATTACATTCACTAGTAGGAGTGAGAAAAATATCACGGGGTGGTGCGCATTGTATGGGTGTGTATTACATTACATTCACTAGTAGGAGTGAGAAAAACATCACGGGGTGGTGCGCATTGTATGGGTGTGTGTTACATTACATTCACTAGTAGGAGTGAGAAAAACATCACGGGGTGGTGCGCATTGTATGGGTGTGTGTTACATTAGATTCACTAGTAGGAGTGAGAAAAACATCACGGGGTGGTGCGCATTGTATGGGTGTGTGTTACATTACATTCACTAGTAGGAGTGAGAAAAACATCACGGGGTGGTGCGCATTGTATGGGTGTTTGTTACATTAGATTCACTAGTAGGAGTGAGAAAATCATCACGGGGTGGTGCGCATTGTATGGGTGTGTGTTACATTACATTCACTAGTAGGAGTGAGAAAAACATCACGGGGCGGTGCGCATTGTATGGGTGTGTGTTACATTACATTCAATAGTAGGAGTGAGAAAAACATCACGGGGTGGTGCGCATTGTATGGGTGTGTGTTACATTAGATTCACTAGTAGGAGTGAGAAAAACATCACGGGGTGGTGCGCATTGTATGGGTGTGTGTTACATTACATTCACTAGTAGGAGTGAGAAAAACATCACGGGGTGGTGCGCATTGTATGGGTGTGTGTTACATTCCATTCACTAGTAGGAGTGAGAAAAACATCACGGGGTGGTGCGCATTGTATGGGTGTGTGTTACATTACATTCACTAGTAGGAGTGAGAAAAACATCACGGGGTGGTGCGCATTGTATGGGTGTGTGTTACATTACATTCACTAGTAGGAGTGAGAAAAACATCACGGGGTGGTGCGCATTGTATGGGTGTGTGTTACATTAGATTCACTAGTACGAGTGAGAAAAACATCACGGGGTGGTGCGCATTGTATGGGTGTGTGTTACATTACATTCACTAGTAGGAGTGAGAAAAACAACACGGGGTGGTGCGCATTGTATGGGTGTGTGTTACATTGCATTCACTAGTAGGAGTGAGAAAAACATCACGGGGTGGTGCGCATTGTATGGGTGTGTGTTACATTCCATTCACTAGTAGGAGTGAGAAAAACATCACGGGGTGGTGCGCATTGTATGGGTGTGTGTTACATTACATTCACTAGTAGGAGTGAGAAAAACATCACGGGGTGGTGCGCATTGTATGGGTGTGTGTTACATTAGATTCACTAGTAGGAGTGAGAAAAACATCACGGGGTGGTGCGCATTGTATGGGTGTGTGTTACATTACATTCACTAGTAGGAGTGAGAAAAACATCACGGGGTGGTGCACATTGTATGGGTGTTTGTTACATTAGATTCACTAGTAGGAGTGAGGAAATCATCACGGGGTGGTGCGCATTGTATGGGTGTGTGTTACATTACATTCACAAGGAGGAGTGAGAAAAACATCACGGGGTGGTGCGCATTGTATGGGTGTGTGTTACATTACATTCACGAGTAGGAGTGAGAAAAACATCACGGGGTGGTGCGCATTGTATGGGTGTGTGTTACATTAGATTCACTAGTAGGAGTGAGGAAATCATCACGGGGTGGTGCGCATTGTATGGGTGTGTGTTACATTACATTCACAAGTAGGAGTGAGAAAAACATCACGGGGTGGTGCGCATTGTATGGGTGTGTGTTACATTACATTCACTAGTAGGAGTGAGGAAAACATCACGGGGTGGTGCGCATTGTATGGGTGTGTGTTACATTAGGTTCACTAGTAGGAGTGAGAAAAACATCACGGGGTGGTGCGAATTGTATGGGTGTGTGTTACATTAGATTCACTAGTAGGAGTGAGAAAAACATCACGGGGTGGTGCGCATTGTATGGGTGTGTGTTACATTACATTCACTAGTAGGAGTGAGAAAAACATCACGGGGTGGTGCGCATTGTATGGGTGTGTGTTACATTACATTCACTAGTAGGAGTGAGAAAAACATCACGGGGTGGTGCGCATTGTATGGGTGTGTGTTACATTAGATTCCCTAGTAGGAGTGAGAAAATCATCACGGGGTGGTGCGCATTGTATGGGTGTTTGTTACATTAGATTCACTAGTAGGAGTGAGAAAATCATCACGGGGTGGTGTGCATTGTATGGGTGTGTGTTACATTAGATTCACAAGTAGGAGTGAGAAAAACATCACGGGGTGGTGCGCATTGTATGGGTGTGTGTTACATTACATTCACTAGTAGGAGTGAGAAAAACATCACGGGGTGGTGCGCATTGTATGGGTGTGTGTTACATTAGGTTCACTAGTAGGAGTGAGAAAAACATCACCGGGTGGTGCGCATTGTATGGGTGTGTGTTACATTAGATTCACTAGTAAGAGTGAGAAAAACATCACGGGGAGGTGCGCATTGTATGGGTGTGGGTTACATTAGATTCACTAGTAGGAGTGAGAAAAACATCACGGGGTGGTGCGCATTGTATGGGTGTGTGTTACATTACATTGACTAGTAGGAGTGAGAAAAACATCAGGGGTCGTGCGCATTGTATGGGTGTGTGTTACATTACATTCACTAGTAGGAGTGAGAAAAACATCACCGGGTGGTGCGCATTGTATGGGTGTGTGTTACATTACATTCACTAGTAGGAGTGAGAAAAACATCACGGGGTGGTGCGCATTGTATGGGTGTGTGTTACATTACATTCACTAGTAGGAGTGAGAAAAACATCACGGGGTGGTGCGCATTGTATGGGTGTGTGTTACATTACATTCACTAGTAGGAGTGAGAAAAATATCACGGGGTGGTGCGCATTGTATGGGTGTGTATTACATTACATTCACTAGTAGGAGTGAGAAAAACATCACGGGGTGGTGCGCATTGTATGGGTGTGTGTTACATTACATTCACTAGTAGGAGTGAGAAAAACATCACGGGGTGGTGCGCATTGTATGGGTGTGTGTTACATTAGATTCACTAGTAGGAGTGAGAAAAACATCACGGGGTGGTGCGCATTGTATGGGTGTGTGTTACATTACATTCACTAGTAGGAGTGAGAAAAACATCACGGGGTGGTGCGCATTGTATGGGTGTTTGTTACATTAGATTCACTAGTAGGAGTGAGAAAATCATCACGGGGTGGTGCGCATTGTATGGGTGTGTGTTACATTACATTCACTAGTAGGAGTGAGAAAAACATCACGGGGCGGTGCGCATTGTATGGGTGTGTGTTACATTACATTCAATAGTAGGAGAGAGAAAAACATCACGGGGTGGTGCGCATTGTATGGGTGTGTGTTACATTAGATTCACTAGTAGGAGTGAGAAAAACATCACGGGGTGGTGCGCATTGTATGGGTGTGTGTTACATTACATTCACTAGTAGGAGTGAGAAAAACATCACGGGGTGGTGCGCATTGTATGGGTGTGTGTTACATTCCATTCACTAGTAGGAGTGAGAAAAACATCACGGGGTGGTGCGCATTGTATGGGTGTGTGTTACATTACATTCACTAGTAGGAGTGAGAAAAACATCACGGGGCGGTGCGCATTGTATGGGTGTGTGTTACATTACATTCACTAGTAGGAGTGAGAAAAACATCACGGGGTGGTGCGCATTGTATGGGTGTGTGTTACATTACATTCACTAGTAGGAGTGAGAAAAACATCACGGGGTGGTGCGCATTGTATGGGTGTGTGTTACATTAGATTCACTAGTACGAGTGAGAAAAACATCACGGGGTGGTGCGCATTGTATGGGTGTGTGTTACATTACATTCACTAGTAGGAGTGAGAAAAACAACACGGGGTGGTGCGCATTGTATGGGTGTGTGTTACATTGCATTCACTAGTAGGAGTGAGAAAAACATCACGGGGTGGTGCGCATTGTATGGGTGTGTGTTACATTCCATTCACTAGTAGGAGTGAGAAAAACATCACGGGGTGGTGCGCATTGTATGGGTGTGTGCTACATTACATTCACTAGTAGGAGTGAGAAAAACATCACGGGGTGGTGCGCATTGTATGGGTGTGTGTTACATTAGATTCACTAGTAGGAGTGAGAAAAACATCACGGGGTGGTGCGCATTGTATGGGTGTGTGTTACATTACATTCACTAGTAGGAGTGAGAAAAACATCACGGGGTGGTGCACATTGTATGGGTGTTTGTTACATTAGATTCACTAGTAGGAGTGAGGAAATCATCACGGGGTGGTGCGCATTGTATGGGTGTGTGTTACATTACATTCACAAGGAGGAGTGAGAAAAACATCACGGGGTGGTGCGCATTGTATGGGTGTGTGTTACATTACATTCACGAGTAGGAGTGAGAAAAACATCACGGGGTGGTGCGCATTGTATGGGTGTGTGTTACATTAGATTCACTAGTAGGAGTGAGGAAATCATCACGGGGTGGTGCGCATTGTATGGGTGTGTGTTACATTACATTCACAAGTAGGAGTGAGAAAAACATCACGGGGTGGTGCGCATTGTATGGGTGTGTGTTACATTACATTCACTAGTAGGAGTGAGGAAAACATCACGGGGTGGTGCGCATTGTATGGGTGTGTGTTACATTAGGTTCACTAGTAGGAGTGAGAAAAACATCACGGGGTGGTGCGAATTGTATGGGTGTGTGTTACATTAGATTCACTAGTAGGAGTGAGAAAAACATCACGGGGTGGTGCGCATTGTATGGGTGTGTGTTACATTACATTCACTAGTAGGAGTGAGAAAAACATCACGGGGTGGTGCGCATTGTATGGGTGTGTGTTACATTACATTCACTAGTAGGAGTGAGAAAAACATCACGGGGTGGTGCGCATTGTATGGGTGTGTGTGACATTACATTCACTAGTAGGAGTGAGAAAAACATCACGGGGTGGTGCGCATTGTATGGGTGTGTGTTACATTACATTCACTAGTAGGAGTGAGAAAAACATCACGGGGTGGTGCGCATTGTATGGGTGTGTGTTACATTACATTCACTAGTAGGAGTGAGAAAAACATCACGGGGTGGTGCGCATTGTATGGGTGTGTGTTACATTACATTCACTAGTAGGAGTGAGAAAATCATCACGGGGTGGTGCGCATTGTATGGGTGTGTGTTACATTACATTCACTAGTAGGAGTGAGAAAAACATCACGGGGTGGTGCGCATTGTATGGGTGTGTGTTACATTACATTCACTAGTAGGAGGGAGAAAAACATCACGGGGTGGTGCGCATTGTATGGGTGTGTGTTACATTACATTCACTAGTAGGAGTGAGAAAAACATCACGGGGTGGTGCGCATTGTATGGGTGTGTGTTACATTACATTCACTAGTAGGAGTGAGAAAAACATCAAGGGGTGGTGCGCATTGTATGGGTGTGTGTTACATTACATTCACTAGTAGGAGTGAGAAAAACATCACAGGGTGGTGCGCATTGTATGGGTGTGTGTTACATTACATTCACTAGTAGGAGTGAGAAAAACATCACGGGGTGGTGCGCATTGTATGGGTGTGTGTTACATTACATTCACTAGTAGGAGTGAGAAAAACATCACGGGGTGGTGCGCATTGTATGGGTGTGTGTTACATTAGATTCACTAGTACGAGTGAGAAAAACATCACGGGGTGGTGCGCATTGTATGGGTGTGTGTTACATTACATTCACTAGTAGGAGTGAGAAAAACAACACGGGGTGGTGCCCATTGTATGGGTGTGTGTTACATTGCATTCACTAGTAGGAGTGAGAAAAACATCACGGGGTGGTGCGCATTGTATGGGTGTGTGTTACATTCCATTCACTAGTAGGAGTGAGAAAAACATCACGGGGTGGTGCGCATTGTATGGGTGTTTGTTACATTAGATTCACTAGTAGGAGTGAGAAAATCATCACGGGGTGGTGCGCATTGTATGGGTGTGTGTTACATTACATTCACTAGTAGGAGTGAGAAAAACATCACGGGGCGGTGCGCATTGTATGGGTGTGTGTTACATTACATTCAATAGTAGGAGAGAGAAAAACATCACGGGGTGGTGCGCATTGTATGGGTGTGTGTTACATTCCATTCACTAGTAGGAGTGAGAAAAACATCACGGGGTGGTGCGCATTGTATGGGTGTGTGTTACATTACATTCACTAGTAGGAGTGAGAAAAACATCACGGGGTGGTGCGCATTGTATGGGTGTGTGTTACATTACATTCACTAGTAGGAGTGAGAAAAACATCACGGGGTGGTGCGCATTGTATGGGTGTGTGTTACATTACATTCACTAGTAGGAGTGAGAAAAACATCACGGGGTGGTGCGCATTGTATGGGTGTGTGTTACATTACATTCACTAGTAGGAGTGAGAAAAACATCACGGGGTGGTGCGCATTGTATGGGTGTGTGTTACATTAGATTCACTAGTACGAGTGAGAAAAACATCACGGGGTGGTGCGCATTGTATGGGTGTGTGTTACATTACATTCACTAGTAGGAGTGAGAAAAACAACACGGGGTGGTGCGCATTGTATGGGTGTGTGTTACATTGCATTCACTAGTAGGAGTGAGAAAAACATCACGGGGTGGTGCGCATTGTATGGGTGTGTGTTACATTCCATTCACTAGTAGGAGTGAGAAAAACATCACGGGGTGGTGCGCATTGTATGGGTGTGTGTTACATTACATTCACTAGTAGGAGTGAGAAAAACATCACGGGGTGGTGCGCATTGTATGGGTGTGTGTTACATTAGATTCACTAGTAGGAGTGAGAAAAACATCACGGGGTGGTGCGCATTGTATGGGTGTGTGTTACATTACATTCACTAGTAGGAGTGAGAAAAACATCACGGGGTGGTGCACATTGTATGGGTGTTTGTTACATTAGATTCACTAGTAGGAGTGAGGAAATCATCACGGGGTGGTGCGCATTGTATGGGTGTGTGTTACATTACATTCACAAGGAGGAGTGAGAAAAACATCACGGGGTGGTGCGCATTGTATGGGTGTGTGTTACATTACATTCACGAGTAGGAGTGAGAAAAACATCACGGGGTGGTGCGCATTGTATGGGTGTGTGTTACATTAGATTCACTAGTAGGAGTGAGGAAATCATCACGGGGTGGTGCGCATTGTATGGGTGTGTGTTACATTACATTCACAAGTAGGAGTGAGAAAAACATCACGGGGTGGTGCGCATTGTATGGGTGTGTGTTACATTACATTCACTAGTAGGAGTGAGGAAAACATCACGGGGTGGTGCGCATTGTATGGGTGTGTGTTACATTAGGTTCACTAGTAGGAGTGAGAAAAACATCACGGGGTGGTGCGAATTGTATGGGTGTGTGTTACATTAGATTCACTAGTAGGAGTGAGAAAAACATCACGGGGTGGTGCGCATTGTATGGGTGTGTGTTACATTACATTCACTAGTAGGAGTGAGAAAAACATCACGGGGTGGTGCGCATTGTATGGGTGTGTGTTACATTACATTCACTAGTAGGAGTGAGAAAAACATCACGGGGTGGTGCGCATTGTATGGGTGTGTGTGACATTACATTCACTAGTAGGAGTGAGAAAAACATCACGGGGTGGTGCGCATTGTATGGGTGTGTGTTACATTACATTCACTAGTAGGAGTGAGAAAAACATCACGGGGTGGTGCGCATTGTATGGGTGTGTGTTACATTACATTCACTAGTAGGAGTGAGAAAAACATCACGGGGTGGTGCGCATTGTATGGGTGTGTGTTACATTACATTCACTAGTAGGAGTGAGAAAAACATCACGGGGTGGTGCGCATTGTATGGGTGTGTGTTACATTACATTCACTAGTAGGAGTGAGAAAAATATCACGGGGTGGTGCGCATTGTATGGGTGTGTATTACATTACATTCACTAGTAGGAGTGAGAAAAACATCACGGGGTGGTGCGCATTGTATGGGTGTGTGTTACATTACATTCACTAGTAGGAGTGAGAAAAACATCACGGGGTGGTGCGCATTGTATGGGTGTGTGTTACATTAGATTCACTAGTAGGAGTGAGAAAAACATCACGGGGTGGTGCGCATTGTATGGGTGTGTGTTACATTACATTCACTAGTAGGAGTGAGAAAAACATCACGGGGTGGTGCGCATTGTATGGGTGTTTGTTACATTAGATTCACTAGTAGGAGTGAGAAAATCATCACGGGGTGGTGCGCATTGTATGGGTGTGTGTTACATTACATTCACTAGTAGGAGTGAGAAAAACATCACGGGGCGGTGCGCATTGTATGGGTGTGTGTTACATTACATTCAATAGTAGGAGAGAGAAAAACATCACGGGGTGGTGCGCATTGTATGGGTGTGTGTTACATTAGATTCACTAGTAGGAGTGAGAAAAACATCACGGGGTGGTGCGCATTGTATGGGTGTGTGTTACATTACATTCACTAGTAGGAGTGAGAAAAACATCACGGGGTGGTGCGCATTGTATGGGTGTGTGTTACATTACATTCACTAGTAGGAGTGAGAAAAACATCACGGGGTGGTGCGCATTGTATGGGTGTGTGTGACATTACATTCACTAGTAGGAGTGAGAAAAACATCACGGGGTGGTGCGCATTGTATGGGTGTGTGTTACATTACATTCACTAGTAGGAGTGAGAAAAACATCACGGGGTGGTGCGCATTGTATGGGTGTGTGTTACATTACATTCACTAGTAGGAGTGAGAAAAACATCACGGGGTGGTGCGCATTGTATGGGTGTGTGTTACATTACATTCACTAGTAGGAGTGAGAAAAACATCACGGGGTGGTGCGCATTGTATGGGTGTGTGTTACATTACATTCACTAGTAGGAGTGAGAAAAATATCACGGGGTGGTGCGCATTGTATGGGTGTGTATTACATTACATTCACTAGTAGGAGTGAGAAAAACATCACGGGGTGGTGCGCATTGTATGGGTGTGTGTTACATTACATTCACTAGTAGGAGTGAGAAAAACATCACGGGGTGGTGCGCATTGTATGGGTGTGTGTTACATTAGATTCACTAGTAGGAGTGAGAAAAACATCACGGGGTGGTGCGCATTGTATGGGTGTGTGTTACATTACATTCACTAGTAGGAGTGAGAAAAACATCACGGGGTGGTGCGCATTGTATGGGTGTTTGTTACATTAGATTCACTAGTAGGAGTGAGAAAATCATCACGGGGTGGTGCGCATTGTATGGGTGTGTGTTACATTACATTCACTAGTAGGAGTGAGAAAAACATCACGGGGCGGTGCGCATTGTATGGGTCTGTGTTACATTACATTCAATAGTAGGAGAGAGAAAAACATCACGGGGTGGTGCGCATTGTATGGGTGTGTGTTACATTAGATTCACTAGTAGGAGTGAGAAAAACATCACGGGGTGGTGCGCATTGTATGGGTGTGTGTTACATTACATTCACTAGTAGGAGTGAGAAAAACATCACGGGGTGGTGCGCATTGTATGGGTGTGTGTTACATTCCATTCACTAGTAGGAGTGAGAAAAACATCACGGGGTGGTGCGCATTGTATGGGTGTGTGTTACATTACATTCACTAGTAGGAGTGAGAAAAACATCACGGGGTGGTGCGCATTGTATGGGTGTGTGTTACATTACATTCACTAGTAGGAGTGAGAAAAACATCACGGGGTGGTGCGCATTGTATGGGTGTGTGTTACATTACATTCACTAGTAGGAGTGAGAAAAACATCACGGGGTGGTGCGCATTGTATGGGTGTGTGTTACATTAGATTCACTAGTACGAGTGAGAAAAACATCACGGGGTGGTGCGCATTGTATGGGTGTGTGTTACATTACATTCACTAGTAGGAGTGAGAAAAACAACACGGGGTGGTGCGCATTGTATGGGTGTGTGTTACATTGCATTCACTAGTAGGAGTGAGAAAAACATCACGGGGTGGTGCGCATTGTATGGGTGTGTGTTACATTCCATTCACTAGTAGGAGTGAGAAAAACATCACGGGGTGGTGCGCATTGTATGGGTGTGTGTTACATTACATTCACTAGTAGGAGTGAGAAAAACATCACGGGGTGGTGCGCATTGTATGGGTGTGTGTTACATTAGATTCACTAGTAGGAGTGAGAAAAACATCACGGGGTGGTGCGCATTGTATGGGTGTGTGTTACATTACATTCACTAGTAGGAGTGAGAAAAACATCACGGGGTGGTGCACATTGTATGGGTGTTTGTTACATTAGATTCACTAGTAGGAGTGAGGAAATCATCACGGGGTGGTGCGCATTGTATGGGTGTGTGTTACATTACATTCACAAGGAGGAGTGAGAAAAACATCACGGGGTGGTGCGCATTGTATGGGTGTGTGTTACATTACATTCACGAGTAGGAGTGAGAAAAACATCACGGGGTGGTGCGCATTGTATGGGTGTGTGTTACATTAGATTCACTAGTAGGAGTGAGGAAATCATCACGGGGTGGTGCGCATTGTATGGGTGTGTGTTACATTACATTCACAAGTAGGAGTGAGAAAAACATCACGGGGTGGTGCGCATTGTATGGGTGTGTGTTACATTACATTCACTAGTAGGAGTGAGGAAAACATCACGGGGTGGTGCGCATTGTATGGGTGTGTGTTACATTAGGTTCACTAGTAGGAGTGAGAAAAACATCACGGGGTGGTGCGAATTGTATGGGTGTGTGTTACATTAGATTCACTAGTAGGAGTGAGAAAAACATCACGGGGTGGTGCGCATTGTATGGGTGTGTGTTACATTACATTCACTAGTAGGAGTGAGAAAAACATCACGGGGTGG
Organism: Cavia porcellus; assembly: GCF_034190915.1. Taxonomy (NCBI): domain Eukaryota; kingdom Metazoa; phylum Chordata; class Mammalia; order Rodentia; family Caviidae; genus Cavia; species Cavia porcellus. Next base: position 17,248 of record NW_026947875.1, on the reverse strand, counting down.
TGCGCATTGTATGGGTGTGTGTTACATTACATTCACTAGTAGGAGTGAGAAAAACATCACGGGGTGGTGCGCATTGTATGGGTGTGTGTGACATTACATTCACTAGTAGGAGTGAGAAAAACATCACGGGGTGGTGCGCATTGTATGGGTGTGTGTTACATTACATTCACTAGTAGGAGTGAGAAAAACATCACGGGGTGGTGCGCATTGTATGGGTGTGTGTTACATTACATTCACTAGTAGGAGTGAGAAAAACATCACGGGGTGGTGCGCATTGTATGGGTGTGTGTTACATTACATTCACTAGTAGGAGTGAGAAAATCATCACGGGGTGGTGCGCATTGTATGGGTGTGTGTTACATTACATTCACTAGTAGGAGTGAGAAAAACATCACGGGGTGGTGCGCATTGTATGGGTGTGTGTTACATTACATTCACTAGTAGGAGGGAGAAAAACATCACGGGGTGGTGCGCATTGTATGGGTGTGTGTTACATTACATTCACTAGTAGGAGTGAGAAAAACATCACGGGGTGGTGCGCATTGTATGGGTGTGTGTTACATTACATTCACTAGTAGGAGTGAGAAAAACATCAAGGGGTGGTGCGCATTGTATGGGTGTGTGTTACATTACATTCACTAGTAGGAGTGAGAAAAACATCACGGGGTGGTGCGCATTGTATGGGTGTGTGTTACATTACATTCACTAGTAGGAGTGAGAAAAACATCACGGGGTGGTGCGCATTGTATGGGTGTGTGTTACATTACATTCACTAGTAGGAGTGAGAAAAACATCACGGGGTGGTGCGCATTGTATGGGTGTGTGTTACATTAGATTCACTAGTACGAGTGAGAAAAACATCACGGGGTGGTGCGCATTGTATGGGTGTGTGTTACATTACATTCACTAGTAGGAGTGAGAAAAACAACACGGGGTGGTGCGCATTGTATGGGTGTGTGTTACATTGCATTCACTAGTAGGAGTGAGAAAAACATCACGGGGTGGTGCGCATTGTATGGGTGTGTGTTACATTACATTCACTAGTAGGAGTGAGAAAAACATCACGGGGTGGTGCGCATTGTATGGGTGTGTGTTACATTACATTCACTAGTAGGAGTGAGAAAAACATCACGGGGTGGTGCGCATTGTATGGGTGTGTGTTACATTACATTCACTAGTAGGAGTGAGAAAAGCATCACGGGGTGGTGCGCATTGTATGGGTGTGTGTTATATTAGATTCACTAGTAGGAGTGAGAAAAACATCACGGGGTGGTGCGCATTGCATTGGTGTGTGTTACTTTACATTCACTAGTATGAGTGAGAAAAACATCACGGGGTGGTGCACATTTTATGGGTGTGTGTTACATTACATTCACTAGTAGTAGTGAGAAAAACATCACGGGGTGGTGCGCATTGTATGGGTGTGTGTTGCATTAGATTCTCTAGTAGGAGTGAAAAAACATCACGGTGTGGTGCGCATTGTATGAGTGTGTGTTACATTACAATCACTAGTAGGAGTGAGAAAAACATCACGGGGTTGTGCGCATTGTATGGGTGTGTGTTACATTACATTCACTAGTAGGAGTGAGAAAAACATCACGGGGTGGTGCGCATTGTATGGGTGTGTGTTACATTACATTCACTAGTAGGAGTGAGAAAAACATCACGGGGTGGTGCGCATTGTATGGGTGTGTGTTACATTACATTCACTAGTAGGAGTGAGAAAAACATCACGTGGTGGTACGCATTGTATGGGTGTGTGTTACATTACATTCACTAGTAGGAGTGAGAAAAACATCACGGGGTGGTGCGCATTGTATGGGTGTGTGTTATATTAGATTCACTAGTAGGAGTGAGAAAAACATCACGGGGTGGTGCGCATTGCATTGGTGTGTGTTACTTTACATTCACTAGTATGAGTGAGAAAAACATCACGGGGTGGTGCACATTTTATGGGTGTGTGTTACATTACATTCACTAGTAGTAGTGAGAAAAACATCACGGGGTGGTGCGCATTGTATGGGTGTGTGTTGCATTAGATTCTCTAGTAGGAGTGAAAAAACATCACGGTGTGGTGCGCATTGTATGAGTGTGTGTTACATTACATTCACTAGTAGGAGTGAGAAAAACATCACGGGGTGGTGCGCATTGTATGGGTGTGTGTTGCATTAGATTCTCTAGTAGGAGTGAAAAAACATCACGGGGTGGTGCGAATTGTATGGGTGTGTGTTACATTAGATTCACTAGTAGGAGTGAGAAAAACATCACGGGGTGGTGCGCATTGTATGGGTGTGTGTTACATTACATTCACTAGTAGGAGTGAGAAAAACATCACGGGGTGGTGCGCATTGTATGGGTGTGTGTTACATTACATTCACTAGTAGGAGTGAGAAAAACATCACGGGGTGGTGCGCATTGTATGGGTGTGTGTTACATTACATTCACGAGTAGGAGTGAGAAAAACATCACGGGGTGGTGCGCATTGTATGGGTGTGTGTTACATTAGATTCACTAGTAGGAGTGAGGAAATCATCACGGGGTGGTGCGCATTGTATGGGTGTGTGTTACATTACATTCACAAGGAGGAGTGAGAAAAACATCACGGGGTGGTGCGCATTGTATGGGTGTGTGTTACATTACATTCACGAGTAGGAGTGAGAAAAACATCACGGGGTGGTGCGCATTGTATGGGTGTGTGTTACATTAGGTTCACTAGTAGGAGTGAGAAAAACATCACGGGGTGGTGCGCATTGTATGGGTGTGTGTTACATTAGATTCACTAGTAGGAGTGAGAAAAACATCACGGGGTGGTGCGCATTGTATGGGTGTGTGTTACATTACATTCACTAGTAGGAGTGAGAAAAACATCACGGGGTGGTGCGCATTGTATGGGTGTGTGTTACATTACATTCACTAGTAGGAGTGAGAAAAACATCACGGGGTGGTGCGCATTGTATGGGTGTGTGTTACATTACATTCACTAGTAGGAGTGAGAAAAACATCACGGGGTGGTGCGCATTGTATGGGTGTGTGTTACATTAGATTGACTAGTAGGAGTGAGAAAATCATCACGGGGTGGTGCGCATTGTATGGGTGTGTGTTACATTACATTCACTAGTAGGAGTGAGAAAAACATCACGGGGTGGTGCGCATTGTATGGGTGTGTGTTACATTAGATTCACTAGTAGGAGTGAGGAAATCATCACGGGGTGGTGCGCATTGTATGGGTGTGTGTTACATTACATTCACAAGTAGGAGTGAGAAAAACATCACGGGGTGGTGCGCATTGTATGGGTGTGTGTTACATTACATTCACTAGTAGGAGTGAGGAAAACATCACGGGGTGGTGCGCATTGTATGGGTGTGTGTTACATTAGGTTCACTAGTAGGAGTGAGAAAAACATCACGGGGTGGTGCGAATTGTATGGGTGTGTGTTACATTAGATTCACTAGTAGGAGTGAGAAAAACATCACGGGGTGGTGCGCATTGTATGGGTGTGTGTTACATTACATTCACTAGTAGGAGTGAGAAAAACATCACGGGGTGGTGCGCATTGTATGGGTGTGTGTTACATTACATTCACTAGTAGGAGTGAGAAAAACATCACGGGGTGGTGCGCATTGTATGGGTGTGTGTTACATTACATTCACGAGTAGGAGTGAGAAAAACATCACGGGGTGGTGCGCATTGTATGGGTGTGTGTTACATTAGATTCACTAGTAGGAGTGAGGAAATCATCACGGGGTGGTGCGCATTGTATGGGTGTGTGTTACATTACATTCACAAGTAGGAGTGAGAAAAACATCACGGGGTGGTGCGCATTGTATGGGTGTGTGTTACATTACATTCACTAGTAGGAGTGAGGAAAACATCACGGGGTGGTGCGCATTGTATGGGTGTGTGTTACATTAGGTTCACTAGTAGGAGTGAGAAAAACATCACGGGGTGGTGCGAATTGTATGGGTGTGTGTTACATTAGATTCACTAGTAGGAGTGAGAAAAACATCACGGGGTGGTGCGCATTGCATGGGTGTGTGTTACATTACATTCACTAGTAGGAGTGAGAAAAACATCACGGGGTGGTGCGCATTGTATGGGTGTGTGTTACATTACATTCACTAGTAGGAGTGAGAAAAACATCACGGGGTGGTGCGCATTGTATGGGTGTGTGTTACATTACATTCACTAGTAGGAGTGAGAAAAACATCACGGGGTGGTGCGCATTGTATGGGTGTGTGTTACATTACATTCACTAGTAGGAGTGAGAAAAACATCACGGGGTGGTGCGCATTGTATGGGTGTGTGTTACATTACATTCACTAGTAGGAGTGAGAAAAACATCACGGGGTGGTGCGCATTGTATGGGTGTGTGTTACATTACATTCACTAGTAGGAGTGAGAAAATCATCACGGGGTGGTGCGCATTGTATGGGTGTGTGTTACATTACATTCACTAGTAGGAGTGAGAAAAACATCACGGGGTGGTGCGCATTGTATGGGTGTGTGTTACATTACATTCACTAGTAGGAGGGAGAAAAACATCACGGGGTGGTGCGCATTGTATGGGTGTGTGTTACATTACATTCACTAGTAGGAGTGAGAAAAACATCACGGGGTGGTGCGCATTGTATGGGTGTGTGTTACATTACATTCACTAGTAGGAGTGAGAAAAACATCAAGGGGTGGTGCGCATTGTATGGGTGTGTGTTACATTACATTCACTAGTAGGAGTGAGAAAAACATCACGGGGTGGTGCGCATTGTATGGGTGTGTGTTACATTACATTCACTAGTAGGAGTGAGAAAAACATCACGGGGTGGTGCGCATTGTATGGGTGTGTGTTACATTACATTCACTAGTAGGAGTGAGAAAAACATCACGGGGTGGTGCGCATTGTATGGGTGTGTGTTACATTAGATTCACTAGTACGAGTGAGAAAAACATCACGGGGTGGTGCGCATTGTATGGGTGTGTGTTACATTACATTCACTAGTAGGAGTGAGAAAAACAACACGGGGTGGTGCGCATTGTATGGGTGTGTGTTACATTGCATTCACTAGTAGGAGTGAGAAAAACATCACGGGGTGGTGCGCATTGTATGGGTGTGTGTTACATTCCATTCACTAGTAGGAGTGAGAAAAACATCACGGGGTGGTGCGCATTGTATGGGTGTGTGTTACATTACATTCACTAGTAGGAGTGAGAAAAACATCACGGGGTGGTGCGCATTGTATGGGTGTGTGTTACATTAGATTCACTAGTAGGAGTGAGAAAAACATCACGGGGTGGTGCGCATTGTATGGGTGTGTGTTACATTACATTCACTAGTAGGAGTGAGAAAAACATCACGGGGTGGTGCACATTGTATGGGTGTTTGTTACATTAGATTCACTAGTAGGAGTGAGGAAATCATCACGGGGTGGTGCGCATTGTATGGGTGTGTGTTACATTACATTCACAAGGAGGAGTGAGAAAAACATCACGGGGTGGTGCGCATTGTATGGGTGTGTGTTACATTACATTCACGAGTAGGAGTGAGAAAAACATCACGGGGTGGTGCGCATTGTATGGGTGTGTGTTACATTAGGTTCACAAGTAGGAGTGAGAAAAACATCACGGGGTGGTGCGCATTGTATGGGTGTGTGTTACATTAGATTCACTAGTAGGAGTGAGAAAAACATCACGGGGTGGTGCGCATTGTATGGGTGTGTGTTACATTACATTCACTAGTAGGAGTGAGAAAAACATCACGGGGTGCTGCGCATTGTATGGGTGTGTGTTACATTACATTCACTAGTAGGAGTGAGAAAAACATCACGGGGTGGTGCGCATTGTATGGGTGTGTGTTACATTACATTCACTAGTAGGAGTGAGAAAAACATCACGGGGTGGTGCGCATTGTATGGGTGTGTGTTACATTAGATTGACTAGTAGGAGTGAGAAAATCATCACGGGGTGGTGCGCATTGTATGGGTGTGTGTTACATTGCATTCACTAGTAGGAGTGAGAAAAACATCACGGGGTGGTGCGCATTGTATGGGTGTGTGTTACATTAGATTCACTAGTAGGAGTGAGGAAATCATCACGGGGTGGTGCGCATTGTATGGGTGTGTGTTACATTACATTCACAAGTAGGAGTGAGAAAAACATCACGGGGTGGTGCGCATTGTATGGGTGTGTGTTACATTACATTCACTAGTAGGAGTGAGGAAAACATCACGGGGTGGTGCGCATTGTATGGGTGTGTGTTACATTAGGTTCACTAGTAGGAGTGAGAAAAACATCACGGGGTGGTGCGAATTGTATGGGTGTGTGTTACATTAGATTCACTAGTAGGAGTGAGAAAAACATCACGGGGTGGTGCGCATTGTATGGGTGTGTGTTACATTACATTCACTAGTAGGAGTGAGAAAAACATCACGGGGTGGTGCGCATTGTATGGGTGTGTGTTACATTACATTCACTAGTAGGAGTGAGAAAAACATCACGGGGTGGTGCGCATTGTATGGGTGTGTGTTACATTACATTCACTAGTAGGAGTGAGAAAAACATCACGGGGTGGTGCGCATTGTATGGGTGTGTGTTACATTACATTCACTAGTAGGAGTGAGAAAAACATCACGGGGTGGTGCGCATTGTATGGGTGTGTGTTACATTACATTCACTAGTAGGAGTGAGAAAAACATCACGGGGTGGTGCGCATTGTATGGGTGTGTGTTACATTACATTCACTAGTAGGAGTGAGAAAATCATCACGGGGTGGTGCGCATTGTATGGGTGTGTGTTACATTACATTCACTAGTAGGAGTGAGAAAAACATCACGGGGTGGTGCGCATTGTATGGGTGTGTGTTACATTACATTCACTAGTAGGAGTGAGAAAAACATCACGGGGTGGTGCGCATTGTATGGGTGTGTGTTACATTACATTCACTAGTAGGAGTGAGAAAAACATCACGGGGTGGTGCGCATTGTATGGGTGTGTGTTACATTACATTCACTAGTAGGAGTGAGAAAAACATCAAGGGGTGGTGCGCATTGTATGGGTGTGTGTTACATTACATTCACTAGTAGGAGTGAGAAAAACATCACGGGGTGGTGCGCATTGTATGGGTGTGTGTTACATTACATTCACTCGTAGGAGTGAGAAAAACATCACGGGGTGGTGCGCATTGAATGGGTGTGTGTTACATTACATTCACTCGTAGGAGTGAGAAAAACATCACGGGGTGGTGCGCATTGTCTGGGTGTGTGTTACATTACATTCACTCGTAGGAGTGAGAAAAACATCACGGGGTGGTGCGCATTGTATGGGTGTGTATTACATTACATTCACTAGTAGGAGTGAGAAAAATATCACGGGGTGGTGCGCATTGTATGGGTGTGCGTTACATTAGATTGACTAGTAGGAGTGAGAAAATCATCACGGGGTGGTGCGCATTGTATGGGTGTGCGTTACATTACATTCACTAGTTGGAGTGAGAAAAACATCACGGGGTGGTGCGCATTGTATGGGTGTGTGTTACATTACATTCACTAGTAGGAGTGAGAAAAACATCGCGGGGTGGTGCGCATTGTATGGGTGTGTGTTACATTACATTCACTAGTAGGAGTGAGAAAAACATCACGGGGTGGTGCGCATTGTATGGGTGTGTGTTACATTACATTCACTAGTAGGAGTGAGAAAAACATCACGGGGTGGTGCGCATTGTATGGGTGTGTGTTACATTACATTCACTAGCAGGAGTGAGAAAAACATCACGGGGTGGTGCGCATTGTATGGGTGTGTGTTACATTAGATTCACTAGCAGGAGTGAGAAAAACATCACGGGGTGGTGCGCATTGTATGGGTGTTTGTTACATTACATTCACTAGCAGGAGTGAGAAAAACATCACGGGGTGGTGCGCATTATATGGGTGTGTGTTACATTACATTCACTAGTAGGAGTGAGAAAAACATCACGGGGTGGTGAGCATTGTATGGGTGTGTGTTACATTACATTCCCTAGTAGGAGTGAGAAAAACATCACGGGGTGGTGCACATTGTATGGGTGTTTGTTACATTAGATTCCCTAGTAGGAGTGAGAAAATCATCACGGGGTGGTGCGCATTGTATGGGTGTTTGTTACATTACGTTCACTAGTAGGAGTGAGAAAATCATCACGGGGTGGTGCGCATTGTATGGGTGTGTGTTACATTACGTTCACAAGTAGGAGTGAGAAAAACATCACGGGGTGGTGCGCATTGTATGGGTGTGTGTTACATTAGGTTCACTAGTAGGAGTGAGAAAAACATCACGGGGTGGTGCGCATTGTATGGGTGTGTGTTACATTAGATTCACTAGTAGGAGTGAGAAAAACATCACGGGGAGGTGCGCATTGTATGGGTGTGTGTTACATTACATTCACTAGTAGGAGTGAGAAAAACATCACGGGGTGGTGCGCATTGTATGGGTGTGTGTTACATTACATTCACTAGTAGGAGTGAGAAAAACATCACGGGGTGGTGCGCATTGTATGGGTGTGTGTTACATTACATTCACTAGTAGGAGTGAGAAAAACATCACCGGGTGGTGCGCATTGTATGGGTGTGTGTTACATTACATTCACTAGTAGGAGTGAGAAAAACATCACGGGGTGGTGCGCATTGTATGGGTGTGTGTTACATTACATTCACTAGTAGGAGTGAGCAAAACATCACGGGGTGGTGCGCATTGTATGGGTGTGTGTTACATTACATTCACTAGTAGGAGTGAGAAAAACATCACGGGGTGGTGCGCATTGTATGGGTGTGTGTTACATTACATTCACTAGTAGGAGTGAGAAAAACATCACGGGGTGGTGCGCATTGTATGGGTGTGTGTTACATTACATTCACTCGTAGGAGTGAGAAAAACATCACGGGGTGGTGCGCATTGTATGGGTGTGTGTTACATTACATTCACTCGTAGGAGTGAGAAAAACATCACGGGGTGGTGCGCATTGTATGGGTGTGTGTTACATTACATTCACTCGTAGGAGTGAGAAAAACATCACGGGGTGGTGCGCATTGTATGGGTGTGTGTTACATTACATTCACTCGTAGGAGTGAGAAAAACATCACGGGGTGGTGCGCATTGTATGGGTGTGTGTTACATTACATTCACTCGTAGGAGTGAGAAAAACATCACGGGGTGGTGCGCATTGTATGGGTGTGTGTTACATTACATTCACTAGTAGGAGTGAGAAAAACATCACGGGGTGGTGCGCATTGTATGGGTGTGTGTTACATTACATTCACTAGTAGGAGTGAGAAAAACATCACGGTGTGGTGCGCATTGTATGGGTGTGTGTTACATTACATTCAATAGTAGGAGTGAGAAAAACAGCACGGGGTGGTGCGCATTGTATGGGTGTGTGTTACATTACATTCACTAGTAGGAGTGAGAAAAACATCACGGGGTGGTGCGCATTGTATGGGTGTGTGTTACATTACATTCACTAGTAGGAGTGAGAAAAACATCACGGGGTGGTGCCCATTGTATGGGTGTGTGTTACATTAGATTCACTAGTAGGAGTGAGAAAAACATCACGGGGTGGTGCGCATTGTATGGGTGTGTGTTACATTACATTCACTAGTAGGAGTGAGAAAAACCTCACGGGGTGGTGCGCATTGTATGGGTGTGTGTTACATTACATTCACTAGTAGGAGTGAGAAAAACCTCATGGGGTGGTGCGCATTGTATGGGTGTGTGTTACATTACATTCACTAGTAGGAGTGAGAAAAACATCACGGGGTGGTGCGCATTGTATGGGTGTGTGTTACATTACATTCACTAGTAGGAGTGAGAAAAACAGCACGGGGTGGTGCGCATTGTATGGGTGTGTGTTACATTACATTCGCTTGTAGGAGTGAGAAAAACAGCACGGGGTGGTGCGCATTGTATGGGTGTGTGTTACATTACATTCACTAGTAGGAGTGAGAAAAACATCACGGGGTGGTGCGCATTGTATGGGTGTGTGTTACATTAGATTCACTAGTAGGAGTGAGAAAAACATCACGGGGTGGTGCGCATTGTATGGGTGTGTGTTACATTACATTCACTAGTAGGAGTGAGAAAAACATCACGGGGTGGTGCGCATTGTATGGGTGTTTGTTACATTACATTCACTAGTAGGAGTGAGAAAAACATCACGGGGTGGTGCGCATTGTATGGGTGTTTGTTACATTAGATTCCCTAGTAGGAGTGAGAAAAACATCACGGGGTGGTGCGCATTGTATGGGTGTGTGTTACATTAGATTCACTAGTAGGAGTGAGAAAAACATCACGGGGTGGTGCGCATTGTATGGGTGTGTGTTACATTAGATTCACTAGTAGGAGTGAGAAAAACATCACGGGGTGGTGCGCATTGTATGGGTGTGTGTTACATTACATTCACTAGTAGGAGTGAGATAAAATCACGGGGTGGTGCGCATTGTATGGGTGTGTGTTACATTACATTCACTAGTAGGAGTGAGAAAAACATCACGGGGTGGTGCGCATTGTATGGGTGTGTGTTACATTACATTCACTAGCAGGAGTGAGAAAAATATCACGGGGTGGTGCGCATTGTATGGGTGTGTGTTACATTAGATTCACTAGTAGGAGTGAGAAAAACATCACGGGGTGGTGCGCATTGTATGGGTGTGTGTTACATTACATTCACTAGTAGGAGTGAGAAAAACATCACGGGGTGGTGCGCATTGTATGGGTGTGTGTTACATTAGATTCACTAGTAGGAGTGAGAAAAACATCACGGGGTGGTGCGCATTGTATGGGTGTGTGTTACATTACATTCACCAGTAGGAGTGAGAAAAACATCACGGGGTGGTGCGCATTGTATGGGTGTTTGTTACATTAGATTCCCTAGTAGGAGTGAGAAAAACATCACGGGGTGGTGCGCATTGTATGGGTGTGTGTTACATTACATTCACTAGTAGGAGTGAGAAAAACATCACGGGGTGGTGCGCATTGTATGGGTGTTTGTTACATTACATTCACTAGTAGGAGTGAGAAAAACATCACGGGGTGGTGCGCATTGTATGGGTGTGTGTTACATTACATTCACTAGTAGGAGTGAGAAAAACATCACGGGGTGGTGCGCATTGTATGGGTGTGTGTTACATTCACTCGTAGGAGTGAGAAAAACATCACGGGGTGGTGCGCATTGTATGGGTGTGTGTTACATTACATTCACTCGTAGGAGTGAGAAAAACATCACGGGGTGGTGCGCATTGTATGGATGTGTGTTACATTACATTCACTCGTAGGAGTGAGAAAAACATCACGGGGTGTGCGCATTGTATGGGTGTGTGTTACATTAGATTCACTAGTAGGAGTGAGAAAAACATCACGGGGTGGTGCGCATTGTATGGGTGTGTGTTACATTACATTCACTAGTAGGAGTGAGAAAAACATCACGGGGTGGTGCGCATTGTATGGGTGTGTGTTACATTACATTCACTAATAGGAGTGAGAAAAACATCACGGGGTGGTGCGCATTGTATGGGTGTGTGCTACATTACATTCATTAGTAGGAGTGAGAAAAACATCACGGGGTGGTGCGCATTGTATGGGTGTGTGTTACATTACATTCACTAGTAGGAGTGAGAAAAACATCACGGGGTGGTGCGCATTGTATGGGTGTGTGTTACATTACATTCACTAGTAGAAGTGAGAAAAACATCACGGGGTGGTGCGCATTGTATGGGTGTGTGTTACATTACATTCACTAGTAGGAGTGAGAAAAACATCACGGGGTGGTGCGCATTGTATGGGTGTGTGTTACATTACATTCACTAGTAGGAGTGAGAAAAACATCACGGGGTGGTGCGCATTGTATGGGTGTGTGTTACATTACATTCACTAGTAGGAGTGAGAAAAAACATCACGGGGTGGTGCGCATTGTATGGGTGTGTGTTACATTACATTCACTAGTAGGAGTGAGAAAAACATCACGGGGTGTTGCGCATTGTATGGGTGTGTGTTACATTACATTCACTAGTAGGAGTGAGAAAAACATCACGGGGTGGTGCGCATTGTATGGGTGTGTGTTACATTACATTCACTAGTAGGAGTGAGAAAAGAATCACGGGGTGGTGCGCATTGTATGGGTGTGTGTTATATTAGATTCACTAGTAGGAGTGAGAAAAACATCACGGGGTGGTGCGCATTGCATTGGTGTGTGTTACTTTACATTCACTAGTATGAGTGAGAAAAAACATCACGGGGTGGTGCACATTTTATGGGTGTGTGTTACATTACATTCACTAGTAGTAGTGAGAAAAACATCACGGGGTGGTGCGCATTGTATGGGTGTGTGTTGCATTAGATTCTCTAGTAGGAGTGAAAAAACATCACGGTGTGGTGCGCATTGTATGAGTGTGTGTTACATTACATTCACTAGTAGGAGTGAGAAAAACATCACGGGGTGGTGCGCATTGTATGGGTGTGTGTTACATTACATTCACTAGTAGGAGTGAGAAAAACATCACGGGGTGGTGCGCATTGTATGGGTGTGTGTTACATTACATTCACTAGTAGGAGTGAGAAAAACATCACGGGGTGGTGCGCATTGTATGGGTGTGTGTTACATTACATTCACTAGTAGGAGTGAGAAAAACATCACGTGGTGGGACGCATTGTATGGGTGTGTGTTACATTACATTCACTAGTAGGAGTGAGAAAAACATCACGGGGTGGTGCGCATTGTATGGGTGTGTGTTACATTACATTCACTAGTAGGAGTGAGAAAAACATCACGGGGTGGTGCGCATTGTATGGGTGTGTGTTACATTACATTCACTAGTAGGAGTGAGAAAAGCATCACGGGGTGGTGCGCATTGTATGGGTGTGTGTTATATTAGATTCACTAGTAGGAGTGAGAAAAACATCACGGGGTGGTGCGCATTGCATTGGTGTGTGTTACTTTACATTCACTAGTATGAGTGAGAAAAACATCACGGGGTGGTGCACATTTTATGGGTGTGTGTTACATTACATTCACTAGTAGTAGTGAGAAAAACATCACGGGGTGGTGCGCATTGTATGGGTGTGTGTTGCATTAGATTCTCTAGTAGGAGTGAAAAAACATCACGGTGTGGTGCGCATTGTATGAGTGTGTGTTACATTACAATCACTAGTAGGAGTGAGAAAAACATCACGGGGTTGTGCGCATTGTATGGGTGTGTGTTACATTACATTCACTAGTAGGAGTGAGAAAAACATCACGGGGTGGTGCGCATTGTATGGGTGTGTGTTACATTACATTCACTAGTAGGAGTGAGAAAAACATCACGGGGTGGTGCGCATTGTATGGGTGTGTGTTACATTACATTCACTAGTAGGAGTGAGAAAAACATCACGTGGTGGTACGCATTGTATGGGTGTGTGTTACATTACATTCACTAGTAGAGTGAGAAAAACATCACGGGGTGGTGCGCATTGTATGGGTGTGTGTTATATTAGATTCACTAGTAGGAGTGAGAAAAACATCACGGGGTGGTGCGCATTGCATTGGTGTGTGTTACTTTACATTCACTAGTATGAGTGAGAAAAACATCACGGGGTGGTGCACATTTTATGGGTGTGTGTTACATTACATTCACTAGTAGTAGTGAGAAAAACATCACGGGGTGGTGCGCATTGTATGGGTGTGTGTTGCATTAGATTCTCTAGTAGGAGTGAAAAAACATCACGGTGTGGTGCGCATTGTATGAGTGTGTGTTACATTACATTCACTAGTAGGAGTGAGAAAAACATCACGGGGTGGTGCGCATTGTATGGGTGTGTGTTACATTACATTCACTAGTAGGAGTGAGAAAAACATCACGGGGTGGTGCGCATTGTATGGGTGTGTGTTACATTACATTCACTAGTAGGAGTGAGAAAAACATCACGTGGTGGTACGCATTGTATGGGTGTGTGTTACATTACATTCACTAGTAGGAGTGAGAAAAACATCACGGGGTGGTGCGCATTGTATGGGTGTGTGTTACATTAGATTCACTAGTAGGAGTGAGAAAAATATAACGGGGTGGTGCGCATTGTATGGGAGTGTGTTACATTAGATTCACTAGTAGGAGTGAGAAAAACATCACGGGGTGGTGCGCATTGTAGGTGTGTGTTTACATTACATTCACTAGTAGGAGTGAGAAAAACATCACGGGTGGTGCGCATTGTATGGGTGTTTGTTACATTAGATTCACTAGTAGGAGTGAGAAAATCATCACGGCGTGGTGCGCATTGTATGGGTGTGTGTTACATTACATTCACTAGTAGGAGTGAGAAAAACATCACGGGGTGGTGCGCATTGTATGGGTGTGTGTTACATTAGATTCACTAGTAGGAGTGAGAAAAACATCACGGGGTGGTGCGCATTGTATTGGTGTGTGTTACCTTACATTCACTAGTATGAGTGAGAAAAACATCACGGGGTGGTGCGCATTTTATGGGTGTGTGTTACATTACATTCACTAGTAGGAGTGAGAAAAACATCACGGGGTGGTTCGCATTGTATGGGTGTGTGTTACATTAGAATCACTAGTAGGAGTGAAAAACATCACGGGGTGGTGCGCATTGTATGGGTGTGTGTTACATTACATTCACTAGTAGGAGTGAGAAAAACATCACGGGGTGGTGCGCATTGTATGGGTGTGTGTTACATTACATTCACTAGGAGGAGTGAGAAAAACATCACGGGGTGGTGCGCATTGTATGGGTGTGTGTACATTACATTCACTAGTAGGAGTGAGAAAAACATCACGGGGTGGTGCGCATTGTATGGGTGTGTGTTACATTACATTCACTAGTAGGAGTGAGAAAAACATCACGGGGTGGTGCGCATTGTATGGGTGTGTGTTACATTACATTCACTAGTAGGAGTGAGAAAAACATCACGGGGTGGTGCGCATTGTATGGGTGTGTGTTACATTACATTCACTAGGAGGAGTGAGAAAAACATCACGGGGTGGTGCGCATTGTATGGGTGTGTGTTACATTACATTCACTAGTAGGAGTGAGAAAAACATCACGGGGTGGTGCGCATTGTATGGGTGTGTGTTACATTACATTCACTAGTAGGAGTGAGAAAAACATCACGGGGTGGTGCGCATTGTATGGGTGTGTGTTACATTACATTCACTAGTAGGAGTGAGAAAATCATCACGGGGTGGTGCGCATTGTATGGGTGTGTGTTACATTACATTCACTAGTAGGAGTGAGAAAAACATCACGGGGTGGTGCGCATTGTATGGGTGTGGGTTACATTACATTCACTAGTAGGAGTGAGAAAAACATCACGGGGTGGTGCGCATTGTATGGGTGTGTGTTACATTACATTCACTAGTAGGAGTGAGAAAAACATCACGGGGTGGTGCGCATTGTATGGGTGTGTGTTACATTACATTCACTAGTAGGAGTGAGAAAAACATCACGGGGTGGTGCGCATTGTATGGGTGTGTGTTACATTAGATTCACTAGTAGGAGTGAGAAAAATATAACGGGGTGGTGCGCATTGTATGGGAGTGTGTTACATTAGATTCACTAGTAGGAGTGAGAAAAACATCACGGGTGGTGCGCATTGTATGGGTATGTGTTACATTACATTCACTAGTAGGAGTGAGAAAAACATCACGGGGTGGTGCGCATTGTATGGGTGTTTGTTACATTAGATTCACTAGTAGGAGTGAGAAAATCATCACGGGGTGGTGCGCATTGTATGGGTGTGTGTTACATTACATTCACTAGTAGGAGTGAGAAAAACATCACGGGGTGGTGCGCATTGCATGGGTGTGTGTTACATTAGATTCACTAGTAGGAGTGGGAAAAATATCACGGGGTGGTGCGCATTATATTGGTGTGTGTTACCTTACATTCACTAGTATGAGTGAGAAAAACATCACGGGGTGGTGCGCATTTTATGGGTGTGTGTTACATTACATTCACTAGTAGGAGTGAGAAAAACATCACGGGGTGGTGCGCATTGTATGGGTGTGTGTTACATTAGATTCACTAGTAGGAGTGAAAAAACATCACGGGGTGGTGCGCATTGTATGGGTGTGTGTTACATTACATTCACTAGTAGGAGTGAGAAAAACATCACGGGGTGGTGCGCATTGTATGGGTGTGTGTTACATTACATTCACTAGTAGGAGTGAGAAAAACATCACGGGATGGTGCGCAATGTATGGGTGTGTGTTACATTACATTCACTAGTAGGAGTGAGAAAAACATCACGGGGTATTGCGCATTGTATGGGTGTGTGTTACATTACATTCACTAGTAGGAGTGAGAAAAACATTACGGGGTGGTGCGCATTGTATGGGTGTGTGTTACATTACATTCACTAATAGGAGTGAGAAAAACAACACGGGGGGGTGCCCATTGTATGGGTGTGTGCTACATTACATTCACTAGTAGGAGTGAGAAAAACATCACGGGGTGGTGCGCATTGTATGGGTGTGTGTTACATTACATTCACTAGTAGGAGTGAGAAAAACATCACGGGGTGGTGCGCATTGTATGGGTGTGTGTTACATGACATTCACTAGTAGGAGTGAGAAAAACATCACGGGGTGGTGCGCATTGTATGGGTGTGTGTTACATTACATTACTAGTAGGAGTGAGGAAAAACATCACGGGGTGGTGCGCATTGTATGGGTGTGTGTTACATTACATTCACTAGTAGGAGTGAGAAAATCATCACGGGGTGGTGCGCATTGTATGGGTGTGTGTTACATTACATTCACTAGTAGGAGTGAGAAAAACATCACGGGGTGGTGCGCATTGTATGGGTGTGTGTTACATTACATTCACTAGTAGGAGTGAGAAAACATCACGGGGTGGTGCGCATTGTATGGGTGTGTGTTATATTAGATTCACTAGTAGGAGTGAGAAAAACATCACGGGGTGGTGCGCATTGCATTGGTGTGTGTTACTTTACATTCACTAGTATGAGTGAAAAAAACATCACGGGGTGGTGCACATTTTATGGGTGTGTGTTACATTACATTCACTAGTAGTAGTGAGAAAAACATCACGGGGTGGTGCGCATTGTATGGGTGTGTGTTGCATTAGATTCTCTAGTAGGAGTGAAAAAACATCACGGTGTGGTGCGCATTGTATGAGTGTGTGTTACATTACATTCACTAGTAGGAGTGAGAAAAACATCACGGGGGTGGTGCGCATTGTATGGGTGTGTGTTACATTACATTCACTAGTAGGAGTGAG